>NC_061097.1:33172961-33175461 GCF_015104395.2 Macrobrachium nipponense
GCCTTCCTTCCTCTCATGTAAAGAAGAGTCCCTTAAGACTACTCAAGGGTCCTAAAAAAAAAAGACAAAAAAACGAAAAAAAACAAAAAAAGAGAGAAGTTCGAGAGGCTTTACATACAAGATGAGAGGAAAGATGTCCTAAGGATGTGATGATGTGTTAAGAGGTATAATGTGGTGTTGAAGTGGGAGGATGTGGTTATGTGATTATGTTATGAACGAGGTAGAAGGTACGTTGAAACTTATGTATGATGTGATGTTACGAAATATGATGTGGCTTTGAGGGGACAGAGAATGTAACGATGTGAACCAGGCAAGATGTGAATGTGACGTGATGAAAGACTTATTTCATAACTCGATTCCTGTGATTATACCATAAAATTATGTAGAGGTAAATTTATCAAAATCTAATAATAATAATGTGAATGATTTTGTGGTGTTAATCGACAATATTCGAGACAAAATTATATTACAGATTCTACTGTTAATTAACTTATTAACGACACGGAAAGGTGTTCATAAAGCTTGAAAATGTCAACAAAGATTGATAGCGTGAGATATTAAAATGACTAACGAAGAAATGACGACAGGGAAATTTAATTATTCAGCAGTGAAGAAAGATCCATAAGTCAGAGCACATGACTACAGATAAGTTGATATGTCATGTGGATTCATAAAGGAAATAGTAGAAAAAAAAAAAGATAGCTTTGATAAAATTAAGTTGTCATACTATGTGAATAAACAAGAAATATTGTCAATGTAATTTAGGGTACCGGAATAAAAACAAACAAACAAACAAATAAACAGACAAACACCATTTTAGAATTTACGATTTGACAATGACTTTTACGATTTGACAATGACTATTACATTAAATCGTTTCACAAAAATATCTTTAGAAAAGACATTTTATTATGCAAAGGGCATTTGCGTATTTTCATAAACTAGAGTATATTTGTATTTCAATAAGTTATAAAAAACAGTATTCCGAGTCCATTTAAAACAGGAGAGTGTCAGTCCATTAATAAAAGCGTCATTATTCCCTCAAAACACGGTCATTTCAGTAAAAAAAACTTTCATTTTCCGAAACATCCCCTCCAGTACCGGAGATATATATTTAAAAGTACAGGATAATGAGGTAAATCCGTTTTTTATCCCATTCTGTACATCGCTACTCATTAGTATCCACTTTCTACGAGATGACACAGGTAGGTAGATGTTTATTAGAAAAATATCGCGAACGTCACAATCTAATATAAGAGGTCGATATTTAACACAGAAAATCGGTGTCTGACAAAGGCTAACTGAAAAAGGAGGACAATTTTGTCAAAAAATTGTTTGGCTTTCTGACAAGGAACGCGCGCATTTCGGAAAAGTACGTTGATCTCAGAAGCTATTGCCTGAGATGGAAAACTGACCCTTCATACAGTATCAGGCACAATAAAGCAAATCTCTAAAGCATTAAGCCAATGTGTTGAACAAATGCTCCTGGTAATGGGAAGCGTTTAAAATCAAATGATGCACTACTATTTTTATATATATTCTTGATATACAAAATTACTCTCTCTCTCTCTCTCTCTCTCTCTATAAGATCATCTTGCAGAATGATCTTATAGACTCTCCCTATTACTTCTTACCACTGGCATAGGAGATAAGCTTATTGGCGGACACGAAAATAGGTGATTAAAAAAATAAAGTAATGCAAAAGACTGAAAGATGAGGTTTGTCACAACGAAGAAAAATAATTAAAAAAGTTTTCTTTGCATGAAATCGACATTTACCAAACTTGTTTGAATGGCAATGGGATATTCCACCTGACATTCTCAGGCAAAGTTTGACAGAGTCCTTTTCGATTAACAAAGGATTTTGAATGACCGGATTTTTTCTTTGTACAAAGAATGTTCTAGTTTCTCGCCCTGAGAAGTCGATATTTTTCAAGAGAATCGATACTCGACAAGGAATGAAGAAGTCGACTAAATGCCGAGATTTTAATGCAGATATATAGAGTGAGATCATTAAAAAGTTCATTTTTCTTAAGGTTCTAAGAATCAGCTAATATAATTATTTACTAAGCAGAACGATATAAAGGAACATTTTCTCTTATTGAAATAAACACATTAAATTGACAAAAACTTGTAACATTAAGATACTTTACTCTCCTAAAAAAATTGATGTATGCGTGTATGTGAGTGTTCCATATGTATGCGTGTATGTGAGTGTTCCATATATGTATGCGTGTATGTGCAATACCTCAATCCCTAGCTGGAGCCGATGAATGATGTCTAAATACAGTGGCCTAATTAAGTTTCCTTTTGTTATTTTCTGGTAACATTTTAAGTTATTTAAAAGATTACAGAAGCTAATGTACATACAGACAGATAATAGACAGACACACACACATATGTATATACATAAATATATATATATATATATATATATATATATATATATATATATATATAGTATATATACGAGTATACTACATACATACATATATATTGAG
>NC_061097.1:33177961-33182961 GCF_015104395.2 Macrobrachium nipponense
TTTCACTCTCTCCTCCTTGCTTTGCCTTTGGACTTCCTGTGTGTGTGTGTGTGTGTGTGTGTGTGTGTGTGTGTGTGTGTGTGTGTGTGTGTGTGTGTGTGTGTGTATATATATATATATATATATATATATATATATATATCGAGCTACAAGTCCTTTAATTTATCTAATTCGCTCTACCTCGGAATTAATGTATTTCATATATGCTTAACCGAAGGGGTAATTTTTTTTCTCGATAATAGATTTGCCTGGACCAGGGCGCGAACCTATGGATCCTTTCAAACCCAGGAACGTCAGTGAAGCTTTTCCTACTACACCACCGCGGTGGTGTAGTATGGAAAAGCTTCACTGACGTTCCTGGGTTGAAAGGATCCATAGGTTCGCGCCCTGGTCCAGGCAAATCTATTATCGAGAAAAAATTCCCCTTCGGTTTAAGCATATATGAAAATATATTAATTCCGAGGTAGAGCGAATTAGATATTAAAGGACATTGTAGCTCGATATATGTATATGAATCACGGAAATGTGATATGACTTATATATATTATATATATATATATAATATATACTGTACCTACGATTGTAGTTCGAAATAAGTAGACAAAAGTACTACCTAACAACAGCTAAAAACAACAGCTGATAAAAGACATATGAGAATATTCTAAGAACTCCTAAATTTCGAAATGTTAAACGAAACATTCCATACTTCTAAATCAGAAGAAGAAGAAGAAGAAGAAGAGATGGAATGGAAAACAGAAAAATAATAATCTCGTTTTTCAGACGCTAGCTCCATGCACCATGAAGTTAGGAGATGGGAAGAATTCATCTCATGGAGGATGAGATTGTGAAGATTGTGAAGATGATGATGATGATTACGAAGATGATTGTGGAAAGAACAAACTGGGAAAAATAGTTGCATTCTTTTATATGAAGGAGATAGTTGACCATTTCTCAGAAGTAAGAGTAAGAAGGATTCACGAAATGAAAAAAAAGGCCCCCAGCTTCAACTCATTATCAGAGATAAAAAGGAGAGAGAGAGAGAGAGAGAGAGAGAGAGAGAGAGAGAGAGTCCTTTTTCAAAATGAAGAAGACACAATGGAAGAACAATGACTATCTGGTTTCCAGGAAAACGATCTCTCTCTCTCTCTCTCTCTGACTTGGCTTTCTCGTGGTGCAATAATAGCGCACTGGGCTTACACGCGTAGGAACCGGAGAGAGAGAGAGAGAGAGAGAGAGAGAGAGAGAGAGAGAGAGAGAGAGAGGGGTGAAAAAATGTAACTGAAGTCAACAACGCCTCGACGGGGTAACCCCCAACCTCTCTCTCTCTCTCTCTCTCTCTCTCTCTCTCTCTCTCTCTCTCTCTCTCTCAATTACCATCGAGACAATGAACGAAAGACGATGACACGGCTTTTGAAGGAGAACAATGGTCCTTTCAAGTGGAAAATGTTATATAAAATTAATTGAGCCCTATTCTGGAGATGAGGATAAGAAAAGCTACTGCTAAACCGATCAGGAAAACAATAAACTTTTGAGATGCTTTGAAATAAAGCTGAATAGACCTTATCCAACACTGTGGATTATGTTCCTATATTACCATAGAAAAATGGTAGTTTCGAAAGGAAGGAAAAACACCATATTCAAAATAGCAGGTGGGGATAGAGCAGGGAGGGAACAGTGAAGAAAAGTTACAAAAACTAGTGAAAACGACAGAGAACTGACTTACAAGGGTCAGGTGGTAGCACCCTTTCCTTTCAGCTGATAGACCTGGGTTCGACCCCTATGTGAGTTAGGGATTTTTTCCTGTTAAACACGTGATAGAGTGTTGATTACTTCTATATATATATATATATATATATATATATATATATATATATATATATATATATATATATATATATATATATATATATAACCACGAGGGAAAGTGAAACAATTGAGTACCGCTGCAAGGCCTTTCGATTCTCGTCCTTGACTAAGCAGACTGACATAAATATGAAAGTAAGTTTACAAAGAAAGGATAGCGATTGAAAGGAAAACTATGTATCTGAAATCCAGTATACCTGAAGAACTAGTAGACCTATCCAAAACAGTATAAGAAGCAGGGACACGACAAATAAAAGATTATACAGGGCGGTGACTGACCACGTACACACAGACACACAAATATTGTTACAATATTTTGTAAAATTACTTTCATATTTATATCATTCTGTTTAGAAAAAGACGAGAATCGAAAGATCTTTCAGCGGTACTCCATTGTCTCACTTTCCCACGTGGCTTTTGTCTTTATTTATATATCCATATCTCTCTCTCTCTCTCTCTCTCTCTCTCTCTCTCTCTCACTGTCTGAAAGGCCAGCAATTCTCTTAGAGATTTCACAGTCGCCGAAATGTCAACTTCTTAAGTTCGGCGTTTCCTTTCAGAAACCACAACTTGGTGTACAGCCAGACACTAAAAAAAAAAAAAATGAAATAAAAGTAAATGTGACAGTCAAACATTCAGAAAATTCCCCTCGTTTAACATTCGTAAATTATGAACATTTTAAATGAAGGTACTGCAAGGATTGCAAAAAAAATGTTTATAAATGATTAACAACTCATGAGGACCTAATTAAACTTCAGACATAAAAAATAAAATAGAAAATAAAAGAAAATCAAACATTCATAAAATTCAACAAATTAAACATTCATAAAATTCAACAAATTAAACATTCACGTACACTTGAACTGGCTTCGGTCCTTACTAGAGAGAGAGAGAGAGAGAGAGAGAGAGAGAGAGAGAGAGAGAGAGAGAGAGATTCTGAAATCATATAAAAAAAACATTTAAAAAACTTCTGGGTTCTGATTGGGTCATTAGATCTTCGTAATTAAGAAGTTTTAATCGTCAGTCGAGCATAGTTTCCAGTTTATGATTTAATGGCCGGGTGCGAGACGATTTTTTTTTGAAGATGAAAAGCGAGATGTTGTCATAATCATTTCGTGTGAAGTGAATTATGGCTTAGGTTGCAACGCAGGAGGGTAGTTTCGTGGTTGCTAAATCTTTCTTGATGATGTCGTGAACTGCGTAGGTGTGATGTCTGCAAGTTTAAAATGTTTTAATACGATGCAGTAATGTTTGAGAAATGTTTTGCTGTGATGATGGAATGTTGGAAATAAATTTTGCGATGATGTTTGATGGCTATGATGCCGTAATGTTGAGATCTGCGAAGTCGTGGAATCTTATATCTGTGATGTTCTGATGGTTGTGATGTAAGTTTGATAGCTGTGATGTTGTGACGTTTGATGGCGATGATGTTGTAAGTCTGATAGCTGTGATGTCACAAACATTGATATCCAAGATGTTACATATACATATATATATTGCATATGAATAATATATACATATATTTGTGTATAAATATAAACAAAATCCACGAAAGTAATTGAAACAATGGAGTATCGCTCCAAGGCCTTTCGACTTCTCGTCCTTGACTAAGAAGACTGATATAAAAATGGAACTAAGTCTACAAAGAAAGCTCGTATAAATGACAGATGGGGAATATATGGTACCTGGAATCCAACACAGCTGAAGAATTATCATCCCAAATCAAAACATCAATTCCACGTCTTTGTCAAATGAATGATTAATTCCACATCATCAACGTCACACCTTTAAATCATAGAGAGGATAAACATTCTATAATAATCCCCTCCATTTCGGTTAAACCTACATAAAAGAAAGAGTAACCATAATTAAAAAAAAAAGAAAATTTTCGAAAAGCGGAACTTAATCAAAGGTTCGCCGGCACTAATTAGGTCCTGCGTGAGATCAGGCTTTTACAGAACCCGAATGAACTTCTATAGAGGATTAGAAAACAAGGAGCTTTAAAGCCCAACGCTACTACGGGGCTGTAAGGCTTTTTAAAGAGTCTGTAGATTTCACCATTGGACGCTCTTTAGGTTTACGAATTAAGGGACACCAGTATTTTTACACTCTATCTCCGATATAGATATATATATATATATATATATTATATATATATATATATATATATATATATATATATATATGAGAAGATAGAGTGCTTAACGGTATCCACTGCTTAATGTTAATGGTATCCACTGTAATATTTTATTAATTGTTAATTTTTTTCAACAAGTTAATATATTTCCTAAGTATAATTCCCGAGTGTAATGGTTTTACTCTCTCTCTCTCTCTCTCTCTCTCTCTCTCTCTCACATATATATATATATATATATATATATATATATATATATATATATATAGAGAGAGAGGAGGGAGAGAGGAGAGAGAGAGAGAGAGAGAGAGAGAGAGAAACCATTACACTCAGGAATTATACTCAGGAAATATATTAACTTGTTGAAAAATTAACAATTAATAAAATATTACAGTGGATACCACTGAGCATTTAAGGAAAAAGAGTAAATTCTGAAGTACCGCACAAACCAGTTTAAAAAAAGATGAGATAATGAAAAGCCAAAGAAAAAGAGAAAACAGACCCACCAAAGGAAAACAGGATATAAGGAAAAACTCCAAAAACAAGTCAAGTGGAATTGCAGTAAGAATAATTATGGTAAACAGGAGGTAAGGAAAAACTCCAAAAACTGATGACAGTGGAATTGCAGGAGGAATTGTGGTAAACAGGTGAAGAAATCACCCAAAAATATATGAAAGTGAAATTGAAGTAAGAAAGAAGAAGAATTGTGGAAAACATAAGATGACGAAAAACTCGAAAAACAAAAAAAATGCATTAAGTATGAAAGAACGCCAATAATTATTGAAATGAGAATTGCAGTTAGGGAGAATGATGGAGAACAGAAGATGATTGAAACAAAACACCCCCCCCCCCCTCCCCAACCAACCTTAAACTGAAAATAAAAACTGGTGGAAGTTACAATGAAATTAAATGAACAGAAACTCGATAAAATTAACAGTGCCTTATTTACATAAAAGGATCGCCGACAATCTTCTACGGCGCTCTCATCAAAGTTTAATGAGAA
>NC_061097.1:33187961-33202961 GCF_015104395.2 Macrobrachium nipponense
GTTCCATGATATTTTCTGCTATTCCTTCTATCTGTTTCCATGCCTGAATTATCATGTAGCGTTCTCTTCTCCTTTCTAGACTATATAATTTTAAAAATTGTAGTCTTTCCCAGTAGTCAAGGTCTTTAACTTCTTCTATTCTAGCTGTAAAGGACCTTTGTACACTCTCTATTTGTGCAATATCCTTTTGATAGTGTGGGTACCATATCATATTGCAATATTCAAGTGGACTACGAACATATGTTTTATAAAGCATAACGATGTGTTCAGCTTTTCTTGTTTTGAAGTGCCGTAACAACATTCCCATTTTTGCTTTACATTTTGCCAACAGAATTGCTATTTGATCATTGCATAACATGTTCCTATCATCATCACACCAAGGTCTTTAAACTGCTTCCTTATTTGTGATTGTCTCATTATTACGTCCCCTATATGCATATAGCTTTCTTTCTCTGTCTCCATAATTATTGATTCAAATTTATCAGAGTTAAATACCATCCTATTACCTCTGCCCAATCATATACTTTGTTAAGGTCTCTTTGTAGAGCGTTCCTATCTTCATCACAAGTAATTTCTCTACTTATTCTTGTGTCATCTGCGAAACTACTCACTACCGAATCCTTTACATTACTGTCTATGTCTTCAATCATAATAACAAACAGTATTGCAGCTAACACCGTACCTTGTGGCACAC
This sequence comes from Macrobrachium nipponense, assembly GCF_015104395.2. Classification (NCBI taxonomy): domain Eukaryota; kingdom Metazoa; phylum Arthropoda; class Malacostraca; order Decapoda; family Palaemonidae; genus Macrobrachium; species Macrobrachium nipponense. The sequence goes on from NC_061097.1 coordinate 33,188,656, forward strand.
CGGATATTACCTTGGCTTCATCCGATTTCTCGTCGTTTGCAATAACTATCTGTTTTCTGTTGTGTAAAAATTCTTTTAACCATCTTCCTACTTTATCCACGATATTGTGTTTTCTAATTTTCTTCGCTAATATATTATGGTCTACTTTGTCAAAAGCTTTTGCAAAGTCGAGATAAACCACATCTGTTTTCATTTCCGCTTTTCATATTTTTGAATATGTTCTCACGGTGGACTAACAGTTGGGTTTGTGTACTTTTTCCGGGTACGAAACCATGTTGTCCTTTATTAAACAAATTATTTTTTATTAAATGTTTCATAATATTTTTCTTCATTACCCTTTCATACACTTTCATAATATGTGATGTTAGACTCACAGGCCTATAATTACTTGAGTCTAGTCTTGATCCACTTTTGAAAGTAGGGGTAATATATGCTAATTTGTGCTCATCATAAATCTTGCCTGTATCTACACTTTGTCTTAATAATATTGCAAGTGGCTTTTGCGATAGAATGAACTACTTTTCTTTAACAAAATAGCAGGCACTCCTATCAGGCCCTGCAAAAGCTCCATTTTTAATTTCATTAATAGCCTGCACAATATCAGCTTCATTAATATCTAGTCAGCTAAATATTCACTATTTTCATCCCTTACTTCTATATCATTATCTTCATTATCTATTCTGAGAGAGAGAGAGAGAGAGAGAGAGAGAGAGAGAGAGAGAGAGAGAGAGCGCCTCTTTATTGGGCGTTTTGTTCAACAGACTGACATTTCCCCTGTCAAGGACTCGTCTCTAGACATGTTTATTATTATTTATTCTCCAGACATATACCTCATTTCCTGTATTCAGAGTGTGCATATTTAACCTACCCTGAAGTAATTATTCCTACAATGAAAGTTGGGTTCCAAAGACCTTAGAGTTTGTGAAAGTTGTTCCTCGCTATTCTCTAATGGGGGAACAAAGTTTATTATCACCTTTTGCGTCTCCGTTATGATAATCACTGCTAATTAAGGAACGAAGTTCCCTTGTGATGGAGTTATGTATAGTTCCTTAGTAAGTGGTTGGAGAGAGGGAGATTATATACATGTACACCACACACACACACACATATATATAGTACATTATATATATATATATATATATTATATATATATATATATATATATATATATATATATATATATGTGTGTGTGTGTGTGTGTGTGTGTGTGTGTGTGTACATGTATATAATCTCCCTCCCTCCAACCACTTACTAAGGAACTATACATAACTCCATCACAAGGGAATTTTGTTCCTTAATTAGCAGTGATTATCATAACGGAGACGCAAAGGTGATAATAAACTTTCCCCCATTAGAGAACAGCGAGGAACAACTTTCACAACTCTACGGTCTTTGGAACAACCCAACTTTCATTGTAGGAATAATTTTACTTCAGGGAGGTTAAATATACACACTCTGAATACATGAAATGAGGTATATGTTTGGAGAAATAAAATAAATAATAAACATGTCAGGGAGAATAAATAAATAAGAGACTGTCTGGAGAATAGATAAATAATAGACATGTCTGGAGAATAAATAAATAATAGACATGTCTGGAGAATAAATAAATAATAGCATGTCTGGAGAATAAATAAATAACAAACATGTCTGGAGAATAAACAAATAATAAACAAATGTTTAAAAACATAATGGACACATAAGATGAGTCTTCCACGTCAAATTATAACAAGTTAAGATTATTAATCTACTCCAAAGAAAATTTATTTGTACCACGAACGACATATCTCTTAACGCAAATTAAAAATCAACCAATCAATCAATTAACAATAATTTATTGACAATCATTAAATAACAATAAGTAAATGCTTAAGTGATTGCTTTGGAAGATGGTCCATAAGTCGCTGTTAACATTTGCCGTTAATTTCAGATTATCAGGAAATCAACAGAGAGAGAGAGAGAGAGAGAGAGAGAGAGAGAGAGAGAGAGAGAGAGAGAGAGAGACCTGATTACTTGGGCTGCGGTTCGCCGATTGTGATTAAAAGTTAAAATTGGTATTATAAAATGAGAAAAACCTTTCTATAATTTGGCCTCCTAACTCTTCATTACATCACTCTCTCTCTCTCTCTCTCTCTCTCTCTCTCTCTCTCTCTCTGATACGCAAGATCTTTACTAGAAAAAAATTAATGAAAGCGGGTGGGAAGCATGTACAATACCTGTTGTAAGACTTTTGCCTTTACTTAAAGAAGCTTTTGAGCTGCCCATTAGCTGGTAAATGCCCTATCGTCAAAGACCTTTTAGGCCAGCAGTGCCCATGTACACACACACACACACACATATATATACATTATATATATATATATATATATATATATATATATATATATATATATATATGTGTGTGTGTGTGTGTGTGTACTGACCTTGAGCCAACATATTTCTTGTTTTACTAAAGCTCCATCTAGACACTGAGGGAGTGTCTGGGCTAGGACCTTTTTAATAATAATAATAATAATAATAATAATAATAATAATAATAATAATAATAATAATAATAACGCCGGAAATATGATAAAAGCCATAAACATATGGGCAGTGCCAGTAATCAGATACAGCGCAGGAATAGTGGAATGGACGAAGGCAGAACTCCGCAGCATAGATTAGAAACCAGGAAACATATGACAATACACAAAGAACTACACCCAAGAGCAAATACGGACAGACTGTACATAACACGAAGAAAGGAGGAGAGGACTACTAAGTATAGAGGACTTGCGTCAACACCGAGAACAGAGCACTGGGGCAATATCTGAAAACCAGTGAAGACGAGTGGCTAAAGAGTGCATGGGAAGAAGGACTAATAAAAGTAGACGAACACCCACAAATATAAAAAAAAGACAGGAGAATGACAGACAGAACAGAGGACTGGCACAACAAACCAATGCACGGACAATACATGAGACAGACTAAAGAACTAGCCAGCGATGACACATGGCAATGGCTACAGAGGGGAGAGCTCAAGAAGGAAACTGAAGGAATGATAACAGCGGCACAAGATCAGGCCCTAAGAACCAGATATGTTCAAAGAACGATAGATGGAAATAACATCTCTCCCATATATAGGAAGTGCAATACGAAAAATGAAACCATAAACCACATAGCAAGCGAATGTCCGGCACTTGCACAGAACCAGTACAAAAAGAGGCATGATTCAGTGGCAAAAGCCCTCCACTGGAGCCTGTGCAAGAAACATCAGCTACCTTGCAGTAATAAGTGGTACGAGCACCAACCTGAGGGAGTGATAGAAAACGATCAGGCAAAGATCCTCTGGGACTATGGTATCAGGACGGATAGGGTGATACGTGCAAACAGACCAGACGTGGGACGTTGATTGACAAAGTCAAGAAGAAAGTATCACTCATTGATTTGTGCAATACCATGGGATACCAGAGTTGAAGAGAAACAAGAGAGGGAAAAAATGGATAAGTATCAAGATCTGAAAATAGAAATAAGAAGGATATGGGTATGCCGTGGAAATCGTACCCATAATCATTGGAGCACTAGGCACGATCCCAAGATCCTTGAAAAGGAATCTAGAAAAACTAGAGGCTGAAGTAGCACCGGGCCTCATGCAGAAGAGTGTGATCCTAGAAAGGCACACATAGTAAGAAAAGTGATGGACTCCTAAGGAGGCAGGATGCAACCCGGAACCCCACACTATAAATACCACCCAGTCGAATTGGAGGACTGTGATAGAGCAAAAAAAAAAATAATAATAATAATAATAATAATAATAATAATATATTTTTGGAAGAAGACCCTCTTTTAAACAAATTCTGTTGAATAAAATGGCAGAATTCAGCGAATTAATCTTATATATTATCTTTTCTATTTTTCTTATTACTCGTTTTCCTGGCAGCGCGATACTTCGCAATAATTGGCCAATTATTGCGAATTATCGCTGAGCCAGAAATGCGAGTAATAAGGAAAACAGAAAGATAATATATAAGATTAATTCGCTGAATTCTGCCATTTTATTCAACAGAATAAATAATAATAATAATAATAATAATAATAATAATAATAATTAATAATAATAATGACATGGGCAGTGCCAGTAATCAGATACAGCGCAGGATAGTGAACGGACGAAGGCAGAACTCAGCAGCATAGATCAGAAAACCGAGGAAAACATATGACAATACACAAAGCACTACACCCAAGAGCAAATACGGACAGACTATACATAACACGAAAGGAAGGAGGGAGAGGCACCTACTAAGTATAGAGGACTGCGTTCAACATTGAGACAGAGCACTGGGGCAATATCTGAAAACCAGTGAAGACGAGTGGCTAAAGAGTGCATGGGAAGAAGGACTAATAAAAGTAGAGACGAACACCCAGAAATATACAGAGACAGGAGAATGACAGACAGAACAGAGGACTGGTAACAACAAACCAATGCACGGACAATACATGAGGACAGACTAAAGAAACTAGCCAGTGATGACACATGGCAATGGCTACAGAGGGGAGAGCTAAAGAAGGAAACTGAAGGAATGATAAGCAGCGGCACAAGATCATGGCCCTAAGAACCAGATTATGTTTCAAAGAACGATAGATGGAAATAACATCTCTCCCATATGTAGGAAGTGCAATACGAAAAATGAAACCATAAACCACATAGCAAGCGAATGTCCGGCACCTTGCACAGACCACTACAAAAGAGGCATGATTCAGTAGCAAAAGCCCTCCACTGGAGCCTGTGCAGAAACACCAGCTACCTTGCAGTAATAAGTGGTACGAGCACCAACCTGAGGGAGTGATAGAAACGATCAGGCAAAGATCCTCTGGGACTATGGTATCAGAACGGATAGGGTAATACGTGCAACAGACCAGACGTGACGTTGATTGACAAAGTCAAGAAGAAAGTATCACTCATTGATGTCGCAATACCATGGACACCAGAGTTGAAGAGAAAGAGAGGGAAAAAATGGATAAGTATCAAGATCTGAAAATAGAAATAAGAAGGATATGGGATATGCCAGTGGAAATCGTACCCATAATCATAGAGCTACTAGGCACGATCCCAAGATCCCTGAAAAGGAATCTAGAAAAACTAGAAGCTGAAGTAGCCCCAGGACTCATGCAGAAGAGTGTGATCCTAGAAACGGCACACATAGTAAGAAAAGTGATGGACTCCTAAGGAGGCAGGATGCAACCCGAACCCCACACTATAAATACCACCCAGTCGAATTGGAGGACTGTGATAGAGCAAAAAAAAAAAAAAATAATAATAATGATTATAATACTAATGAATGAAGAAGAAGAAGAAGAAGAAGAATGCAAACTCTATCTTAAACATGTCCTGTTCAATAGGATGCACACCCCTCATTAGGCCTTCTCAGTTTCCGTGTAATTATCTTCTCTTTTGAGCTAATACTGGATCTGGAGAGAAAAAAAAAAAAAAACAAAGCATCCCCAGTGCTACTCTGAAAAGAACCCTCGCTCTTCTCCCATTACGCCACAAATAAATACACAAACGGTAAATAGCTGGATAACTCGAAGCCTCCAATTGCACCCAAACCCACTGATTGGAGAACTGACTCATTAATTCTGAATCAGAAATTCGAAAAATGATCTCGTAAAGAGAGAGAGAGAGAGATAGAGGAGAGAGAGAGAGAGAGAGAGAGAGAGAGAGAGAGAGACTCCCAACAGAAAGCAGTCAGTACATCAACAAAATGATTAATACAACTTTCGTCTCTTTCTTTCTATATCTAGACATTAACAGAGAGAGAGAGAGAGAGAGAGAGAGAGAGAGAGAGAGAGAGAGAGAGAGAGAGAGAGAATCATATACAATATGGGAAAAGGTAGACAACACCTATAGATATATAATAAGAGGAATACATTAATAACATCACTTGGTGGTGTGAGCCATCAGAATTTAAAATTTTTTTCTCTCTCTCTCTCTCTCTCTCTCTCTCTCTCTCTTCTCTCTCTGTTTCATTACCTTTTTCTTTCTTACTCCAGCTACAACCAACAACCAAGAGAGCATACTATTGTTTATGGAAATGCACCCAGGAAGTTCCTGCCTCGCTCCTGGAACGATCCCAGGGTTCTGCTAAGTTGCGACACCAATAAGGAAGTCATTGCCATCAAACAGATTGCGTAGCATTCCCGTTCCCATTCCAAGAGTCGTGGGGAAGATTTGCCTTGGAATCTAGGTATAAGATCAGTGTTAAGTTATTGCTAAGATAAAACATTCTATGTTTCTTGGTATTTATTTATTTAATGATTAATGTTGATTTATCTATTTATTAATATTTAGTTATATCAACACAAGACGGCATCACCTCTTATAAGCTGATTACTAGTTTTACCCACAATATATACAAACCACGTCAACCATAATCAATATACTTATGATTTTAATATTTCATAAAAAGATGTATTTTTCTCTTTGAGAAAACTGGTTAAAGTTAATAACGTAACCTAAGACGTCTACAGTATTATTTTTACCAAAATAAAAAAATTAAAATAACATTCACCAACCATAAAGAGTACATATATTTCAATATTTCATTTTAAAAAGGCATTTTTCTCGCTGATAAAACTAGCTTAACATATAAAACCTAACCTTACAAGTTTAGATGGCTAAAAAAAACTAGCATAAAACACATGAGAATTCACATTACTTAAAATATTAATAATCTGTGAAATAAGAAAAAAAACACACCAAGGGTAAAATAACTGAAAAACTACAATCTTTAAAATATCTATAATCTGTGAATAAGAAAACAAGAAATCAAGACAACTGATGACATGAAACAATGAAATCACAGGAAAATCAAATCAAGAGAATTTTCTTCATTCAATTACAACTAAACAAGTGAGAAATTTAAAAATATGTAGAACATTTACAAATTCAGAAAAAATAAATCGAAAAAACAAGAAAGCTGGTGAAATGAAATCAAATTAAAATATTTTTCATTCAAGAAATCAAGAAAACAAGAAACCTGGTGAAATGAAACAATCAAATCAAAGATGTTTTCTTCATTCAAGAAATCAAGAAACCTGCTGAAATGAAACAATCAAATCAAAAGAAAGTCAAATATAAAAATAATTTTCTTCATTCCAGAAATCAAGAAAACAGGTGAAAGGAACCGAAACAATGAAATCAGAGAGAAATCGATTCCGGAGAACGTTCTCCATCCAATCCCAAAATCCTGACGGAGGAAGAGATATCGAGCTCCTGACGGTTCCTTCGGTCGAAGGCTCCGTCGCCTTTAAAAATCTGCCCCGCCCCCGAATTGGGTCAAAATGGGATGGGGGACCAGGAAGGAAACCTCTCGCGTTTCCTTTCGATCCTTAGCCACATCAAGATGTATTTGGTTTACACTTTATATAAATGCATATAGATATATTCACACACACTTTTATGTATATTATATATATATATTAAATATATATTATATATAATATTATATATATATATATATCTGTAAAGATAATAATATACGTACGTATACACACACACACACACACACACACACACACACACACACATATATATATATATATATATATATATATATATATATATATATATATATATATATATATTTCTGCCCATCATTTTCCTGTGGTATTAGTTTGATTAATGAAGTCACGTGCATCTACTGTGATTTTTAAGCATTTACATATATACATTTGCCTTTTTACCTAATCCATCGTAAATCGTTCATCTCAAACCAGCCATTCACCAAAATTATGTATAACCTGCCTACCATTCCAGCATTAAAGCTTCTCACATAACCTTCTGAAGCCTCTTCTAATCTAAAACAACCTTGACCCCTTGATGTCATCCACTCGTAATTCCAAGACCATTCAAACAAGGCAGGTTAAAATACGCCCCTTTAGGAACCCTGTCAAAAAATGTATTTAATCGGAGAAAGCCTCTTTTCCTATCATTATCTTAGTTGTTACTTTATAGGACAAATCTCATTTAAAACCTGCTCTCGTTTATTCTCACTTGTTATTTTTAACAGTCCCAGGTCCGGGCTTGTTCTGGACTTGTTGTCTTTGTGAGACCCTTTGCCGACATTACATTCTCCAAGGGCCATTTCCAAAACATGAAACTCTTCTTCTTCTTCTTCTTCTTGTCCCTCTGAAAGGGATACGAGAATTTTTGTCAACGTGCCAAAGGGGAAGAGGAATAAAAAAAAATAAAAATAAAAATAAAAAAAGCCATCTGACTTCTCTTTCCGCGAAATATGACGACGACTTTATATCGCTTGTCTTGCTATACTATAATGGGCGTTATGTCTGTCCGTTCGTCTGTCATTCAATCACGGCCAAACGGCTGGTCCGATGGGCATGAAACTTAACTTAGTGGGGACCCTCATGATGGTTAATAATGGGGTTTCATTCTACCCCCCCTTCTCCGATGGTGGCGGGGGGTGAAAAGGGAATCCCTGAAACTGAGCTGGTTTTGTCCGTAGACTTATTACTTTACGAATTTATCATACATAATAGTTAAAAAACACTAGCGAGTCATTTATAAGAAGCAGAAGATAAATATGCTTTTAGTAAGGATTGGTAAATTGCTACTATAACTAATTCTCGCAATTTATACTGATATTAGAGATATGTATATTTTAAATACGCATTATATGTACGTGCCTTTACAATGATGTGTCGTCTGTAAACAAATAAGTTATATACCAATGCGCCTTCACAACCTCTCATTAATAAAACAAATACGATATATATGCATTCGTCTTGACAAGCATTCATTCATAAATAAATACGTGCATTTTCATTCATAAATAAATACGTGCATTTCAAATTCTCTTTCACCTGAGGACAAGAAAAATACCTTTACAATAATCCTTCTTTAACGCAAACACGTGTGTTTTAAACAATTCTTTACTGTAAGACTTGAAAATACTTAAAATACGCCTTCACTGATACGCATGTACGTATACGTAATATTTATTCTCTTCTTTTTTTTTCGTGTGAGTATGGCAGTGATTGTCAGTAGCTTATTCGCCCCTCTGCTATGAAATACGTCACATAACTACGACAGATAAATACGTCAGCTTAAATAGGGGACAATTCCCTAAAAGCTTATTTTTATGCTGAGTCATGTACCTCTATCACGCTTCCTTCCCACTTCCGAAGTTATTCCGGTAAAGGAGATGGTCTAACGGAAGGAGGAAATAGTAAACAAGAATAAAAGAATGAATAACAAACACCATAAAAATAAATGAAGGCAAAAAACATGAACAGGCAAAGTCAGACTTTTTTTTCTTTTATTCTTTGATAGGAAATACATTTCCGTCCCACGCTGAGTGCTGTTGACAGATCTGAATGAGAGAGAGAGAGAGAGAGAGAGAGAGAGAGAGAGAGAGAGAGAGAGAGAGAGAGAGAGAGAGAGAGAGAGACTCCAATATAAAATTTATATATATCTACAAAATTTTATATCAACTTTCGTTTCTTTATCTCGAAATTAACACAGAGAGAGAGAGAGAGAGAGAGAGAGAGAGAGAGAGAGAGAGAAGAATCGTCTTTTCATCTATACCATAAAAATGCAAGATCCATCCCCGTACATCGACATACACAGAACCATCCTTGTAAACTCCCAAATCCCAGAAAACACGTTTGGGGCCAAATTCTCAAAGGGGAACTCCTAAGTCCCATTTCCTAAATTTATCTCAAAAGGACCCTTCCATCTTCAGCTGACTAACGACCACTTCAGGATTCCACTTCACAGAAGACTTTTTTTTGAGGGGGGTGGGGGGGGTGGGGTGTGAAATTCTTTTTAAGACTCTTGTCTATTTCTGGCCATTTCAATCGACCGTAGTAAATGATTGATAGACAAGGGAGCAATTAATTCTATTCTGATAAAATCTAAAAAATATTGATAATTTTTTTTTTTTGCAGAGTACTTAAATCATTTTTCTAGCTTAAATAACTCCACATAGATTGACAAAGGAATATAAAAAGATTTATCTTTCCATTTACCTTGAGATATATATACTATATATATATATATTATATATATATATATATACATATATATATATATAATATATATATAAATATGTATGTATGTATTATATGTATATGTGTTATTATTAATAATATATATATATATATATATATATATATATATATATATATATATATATAATATATATATATATATATATTATATATTTTTATTATATATATACCCAGATGCATCCACATATGTATAGTATATTATATTCATGAATATCCATTTACATATGCATACATACATTCTATATATATATATATATATATATATATATATATATATATAGATATATATATACAAACCTACAACAAAATACAACACAAAAACAATCGAACAACACACAATCACAAGAACACACAAATGCAACATGAATCGAGGATTTAGTGCAACAAGATTCCTCAGACAGGTAAGTCCCATTTGATTAATTAAGGCCTCAGTGTGGGCCAAGGTGGAACGCAATTGGTTGGTGGGGGGGAGGGGGGGGTTATTACGATCAATCGCAGTGTCCTGGACTAATTAGTGGTCTGTAATTCCGGCCCACATTCATTTCCATAGTAACTGGATAGACAACTGGATAATGGTAGTGGTAGTGGTATAAGGACTATGCATGTGAAACCATCATAATAATAATAATAATAATAATAATAATAATAAAAGTAAAGATTGCTATACTATCATTATCATTATAATTATTATTATTATTTTAAGCGAAAAAGAAATGGGAATGCTTCTTCATGCATGCATATGTACGTGGACACACACACACACACACACACACACACACACACACACACACACACACACACACACACACATATATATATATATATATATATATATATATATATATATATATATATACGTGTGTTTAATGTAACAATCTGATATACTTCATTAAAAAATATACAAATCTGACACATGTCAGGTAAAAAAAAAAAAAAGTGCTGCGATAGGACAATATAACCAATTAGAATTTCACATACAGAATACAACTATCTGCAAACCCTCATATTCATTATAATATGTTATACAATGGGAGTACCACCCACTCAACACAATCTAATTGCGCTCCAACATAACAGCTGTACTGTGACTTGGGGAAATTGACCCTCCAATGCTAATATAATAAAGGTGATAACGGGTGATTGACGAGAGCAACTTACCTGTAATTAGTACCTACAGGACGAGGGCAAGGCGAATCAGTGATAAGTTTTATGCAAATGAACAGAAGGGGAATATGGGTGGTTTCATTATATTAATAAGAAACTGACTCGTATTGTAAAGGATGTTATTATTATTATTAGTTTTATTATTACTATTATTATTATTATTTTTTTAATCACAGTCCTCCAATGCGACTGGGTGGTATTTATAGTGTGGGGTTCCGGGTTGCATCCTGCCTCCTTAGGAATCCATCACTCTTCGTACTATGTGCGCCGTTTCTAGGATCACACTCTTCTGCATGAGTCCTGGAGCTACTTCAGCCTCTAGTCTTTCCAGATTTCTTTTCAGTTACTTTGGGATCGTGCCTAGTGTTCCTATGATTATGGGTACAATTTCCACTGGCATATCCCGTATCCTTCTTATTTCTATTTTCAGGTCTTGATACTTATCCATTTTTTCCCTTTCTTTCTCTTCAACTCTGGTGTCCCATGGTATTGCGACATCAATGAGTAATACTTTCTTCTTGATTTTGTCAATCAACTTCACGTCTGGTCTATTTGCACGTATCATCCTATCTGTTCTGATACCATAGTCCCAGAGGATCTTAGCCTGATCGTTTTCTATCACTCCCTCAGGTTGGTGCTCGTACCACTTATTACTACAAGGTACCTGGTGTTTCTTGCACAGGCTCCAGTGGAGGGCTTTTGCCACTGAATCATGCCTCTTTTCGTACTGGTTCTGTGCAAGTGCCGGACATTCGCTTGCTATGTGGTTTATGGTTTCATTTTTCGTATTGCATTTCCTACATATGGGAGAGATGTTATTTCCATCTACCGTTCTTTGAACATATCTGGTTCTTAGGGCCTGATCTTGTGCCGCTGTTATCATTCCTTCAGTTTCCTTCCTGAGCTCTCCCCTCTGTAACCATTGCCATGTGTCATCGCGGGCTAGTTCTTTAGTCTGTCTCATGCTTTGTCTGTGCATTGGTTTGTTGTGCCATTCTTCTCTTATGTTTGTCATTCTCCTGTCTCTGTATATTTCTGGGTCTTCGTCTACTTTTATCAGTCCTTCTTCCCATATACTCTTGAGCCACTCGTCTTCACTGGTTTTCAGATATTGCCCCAGTGCTCTGTTCTCGATGTTGACGCAGTCATCTTTGCTTAGTAGTCCTTTCCCTCCTTCCTTTCATGTTATGTATAGTCTGTCCGTATTTGCTCTTGGGTGTAGTGCTTTGTGTATTGTCATATGTTTCCTAATTTTCTGGTCTATGTTGCGGAGTTCTGCCTTCGTCCATTCCACTATTCCTGTGCTGTATCTGATTACTGGCACTGCCCATGTGTTTATGGCTTTTATCATATTTCCGGCATTGAGTTTTGACTTGAGTATCGCCTTGAGTCTGCATATATTCTTTCCTGATCGTGTCCTTCATCTCTTGGTGTTTTATATCCCCTCCTTCCATTATTCCCAGGTATTATTATTATTATTATTATTATTATTATTATTATTATTATTATTATTATAATTATTCTTATTCTTATTATTATTATTATTATTATTATTATTATTATTATTATTATTTTTCTACCACAGTCATCCTATTCGAATGGGTGGTTTTTATAGCATGGGTTCCGGGTTGCATCCTGCCTCCTTAAGAGTCCATCACTTTTCTCACTATTATTATTATTATTATTATTATTATTATTATTATTATTATTATTTTATTATTATTATGAAGTAGACCCTCTCTTAAGCATGTATTGTTAAAAATGATGGCTGAATCTTGCGAATATAAATTTTCTTTATATTATTATTATTATTATTTTATTATTATTATTATTATTATTATTATTATTATTATTATTATTATTCTGAGGATAAACCCCATTCATCTGCAACATACCCACCACAGGGGCCACTGACTTGAAATTCAAGCTTCCAAAGAATATTATGGAATTCACTTAATAGAAGCTGTAAAAGGTAACAGTACATACAGAAAGAAGAGATCAGCTATCAGGAAACATAGATAAATTAACATATCAATAAATGAATAGACACATTTTTAACTATTATTAAAAGTAAAGTACAGGACGAATTATTTCAGGGTAGCGAACCTGAGCATCTTCGCTTGGACATTTGAGGTTCAAATTGCACAGCATCCTCATTTTGTAGATATAGGTATAAATACAGATAAACTGATATAGATAGAGTGATAGAAAAGAGAGATAGACTGATACAAGATTCGCAATTTCTGTTCTCTCGTCCACGTACGACACCTGATTAAAATGTGCATCTCAGCATCACCAGCACAATTTGCAGGCGCAATTTCGTCACGCCAAGACCGGCGCTAAATCCGCGACTTAACCTCGCAAAAAGGAGGATTTAATACTTAATCTCTCTTTCCTAAACCCTTCCCGAAGAAGGCTTAACTTCCTCCTCCTCCTCGTCCACCTTCAGCTGAGAAGAAGCCTTTTGAGCCGATGACGAAAGTCTGAAAAGACTTCCTCGTCACAATGTCGAACAGCGGAGTTAATGAACTGGGCCGCCTTCAGAGAAGGTTTACGAAATGGATTAGTGATTAATCTCTTTTCGAGAAGGTGGGCGCCCTGGATTTACCGGGAAGAGGTTAGCATAATAATAAGACTAATAAATAACTTCACTATGGATATCAATTATTTAGATAGGAGCCTCGAAACATAAATGATGCTGAAAATCAAAATTAACTGTCAAGATGAGAGAAATGATGATACAAAGGTATTATAATTAATTAATAACCTCTGTAATATCCAACGATGTCAGCGAAAATCAGAATACTAACATCTCCGTGGTGATAGCAGTGGTAATAATAATAATAATAATAATAATAATAATAATAATAATAATAATAATAATAATAATAAAACATCGTGATTCTCTGGTCGAGAAATAAAATACACAATCATTCGCTTGTAATGTCTTCCAAATTTCTAACTGCAAAAGATTGAAATGGGAGGATACTACTACTACTACTACTACTACTACTACTACACTACTACACTACTACTACTACTACTACTAATAATAATAATAATAATAATAATAAT
>NC_061097.1:33207961-33215461 GCF_015104395.2 Macrobrachium nipponense
TTCTGATACTTTTTCTAATGAACACCTTGGTTTTTGAGAGCTTGAATTTCAAGTCAATGGCCCCTGTGGTGTCTTGTTCCGTGTGAATAAGGTTCATCTTCTGAATAATAATAATAATAATAATAATAATAATAATAATAATAATAATAATAAATGCAGCACGCCCTTGCAGTACACCAGCAAGACATCACGAGAGATGACATCAACTGGAATGTCTAAATCATCCTTGAGCAAAAGCCTCCCCTCAATACCACTCAAGAAGCGTTCCTGATACCGATGTGTGTGAGGAGGACCGCGCCCCTCCCCCCCAACGAAAGTACCAGCGCGCATGAAACAAACATCGGACATGAAACACATTATGAGAACAATACCAGGGGTGACGTCACTCATGTAGAAGACAATCAAGAGGCTCCCAGTGATATCCCTTCCAGTGATATCCCCCACCTGAGAAAGTCTGCAAGACTCGTAAACGCTCGCCGTATGAGTCACCTTCCCAGGAACCAATGAAAACTCAACCTGCCGTAGAGGTTCTCTGGACCGTACTCGAGAGCCCGCAACATCGCGATATAAGAAGAAGGACTCGCCACTCGAAAGTTTACGGGCTGCTCTGTGAGAAAGAGCCCGAGCTGACACAAGGTCAGCTTAATCAAAAACAGAGAGAGAGAGAGAGAGAGAGAGAGAGAGAGAGAATTGTATAAGCAATAATAAACCAAATTACTCAACCAAATTTTACCATGCCCTTTGGTGCGTTGCTCGCCAGTCTAAGCAACAACGAGAAAGCCGTCATCAGAAAAATAGAAAAGACTCTCTACAAGATTAATAGTGCTGAAGCAGCAATCATTTTTAACAAAACATGACTACGAGAGGGTCTCCTTCCGAAATAATAATAATAATAATAATAATAATAATAATAATAATAATAATAATAATCCCTTCAGTCCTTGTTACTTTGCCCTTTTGTATGTTGATTAAGGCACATTTTTCTATTCCAAACTCCATCCTGATGTCCCCAGATATAATCCTTACAGTCTGGATTAGGGTATCCATTTCCTTTATGGTAAAGCATCGGGATGGTTTGGAATAGAAAAATGTGCCTTAGTCAACATACAAAAGGGCAAAGTAACAAGGACTGAAGGGATAAAGCTACCAATGGGAGCAACATCAAACACATAGATAAGACGGGATACAAATACCTGGGAATGGACGAAGGCAGAACTCCGCAGCATGGACCAGAAAACTAGGAAGCATATGACAATACACAAAGCACTACACCCAAGAGCAAATACTGACAGACTATACATAACACGAAAGGAAGGAGGGAGAGCACTACTAAGTATAGAGAACTGCGTCAACATCGAGAACAGAGCACTGGGGCAATATCTGAAAACCAGTGAAGACGAGTGGCTTAAGAGTGCATGGGAAGTAGGACTGATAAAAGTAGACGAAGACCCAGAAATATACAGGGACAGGAGAATGACAAACAGAACAGAAGACTGGTACAACAAACCAATGCACGGACAACACATGAGACGGACTAAAGAACTAGCCAGCGATGACACATGGCAATGGTTACAGAGGGGAGAACTCAAGAAGGAAACTGAAGGAATGATAACAGCGGCACAAGATCAGGCCCTAAGAACCAGATATGTTCAAAGAACGATAGATGGAAATAACATCTCTCCCATATGTAGGAAGTGCAATACGAAAAATGAAGCCATAAACCACATAGCAAGCGAATGTCCGGCACTTGCACAGAACCAGTACAAAAAGAGGCATGATTCAGTGGCAAAAGCCCTCCACTGGAGCCTGTGCAAGAAACATCAGCTACCTTGTTGTAATAAGTGGTACAAGCACCAACCTGAAGGAATGATAGAAAACGATCAGGCAAAGATCCTCTGGGACTATGGTATCAGAACAGATAGGGTGATACGTGCAAATAGACCAGACGTGACGTTGATTGACAAAATCAAGAAGAAAGCATCACTCATTGATGTCGCAATACCATGGGACACCAGAGTTGAAGAGAGAGGGAAAAATGGATAAGTATCAAGACATAAAAACAGAAATAAGAAGGATATGGGATATGCCAGTGAAAATTGTACCCATAATCATAGGAACACTAGGTACGATCCCAAGATCCCTGAAAAGGAATCTAGAAAAACTAGGGGCTGAAGTAGCTCCCGGACTCATGCAGAAGTGTGATCCTAGAAACGGCGCACATAGTAAGAAAAATGATGGACTCCTAAAGGGGCAGGATGCAACCCGGAACCCCACACTATAATTGGAGGACTGTGGTAGAGAGAAAATAATAATAATAATAATGGAGGCTACGAGACTCAAAACTAAAGGGTTGGGATAAGAGAGTGGCTCTGGTGTTAAAATACAACTTACAAAAAGTAAAACAGTTACAAGTGAGACCAGTTACAGACTTCAACGGAGCAAACCATTATCAAATTCACCTTCTTTGAGGTCAGAAAAAAAAGCAAGAAAGAGTGTAAGTCCAAAAGGATCTGGAAGCCTCGTCAAACGCCCTCAAGTTCCAGAAGCTTTTAAGTGCTTGAAGAACAAAAGAACGTCCCTTGGACAGAAGGAGAACAAAAACACACACACACACACACACACACACACACACACACAAACACACACACACACAGAGGAACGTGGAACATCAGAGTGGGAATTATGTCTGACATTACTGGTAAAGAATGGGGTCAACAGGGGTCGTTTATTTGGTGACTAGAGAATTGCCTGAGAGAACTATGGGCCATTAAAGTCTTAATAATAATAATAATAATAATAAATAAATAATAATAATAATAATAATAATAATAATAATAATAATAATAATAACTGGAAGGCAACTAGCAGTATTGACATCAGCACTATCTTCTTAATAATAATACATAATAATAATTTTCTTCGCTTATCCAAAATCTGATATGTCATTTTAGCGAGAAACGAGAATAGTTCAAAATATATTACTTTTTGATTTACGTTAATAAAAAAATTGATATCTTTCGGATGCAAATTTACATTTCGGAGGAAAAAATATGGAGGTTTTCTCTTCATGAATAAAATGGTTGAATATTTTACAATTCATCTCGAAAATAACTGACAGTTGTTGACGCTTACATTTTAATGTGCGGCTTTGGGTAAATTGTGTTTTGTAGTTGGTTATGACATAAAGGTTTTGCGACGCCATTCTAGCGATCAATCAATCAGTTTGACTTGTTTCATGCCATCCATCCACCTTTCCCACCCACTCTCTCTCTCTCTCTCTCTCTCTCTCTCTCTCTCTCTCTCTCTCTCTCTCTCCTTACTTTACCTCCTTCACTTCTGCTGTTCCTGTCCCCAGGGACATACCTCAGCAGGGAAAAATAATATACATCTATTTCGAGATTTTCCATTTCAGGAAGATTTCTGGGACGAGACAGAGAGGTTCAACTGTTTGTATGTGCATCAGTTTCAGTCTCCCCAGAGGATGTACCCAGAGAGTTCCCCAACCCGAAAGAAGTAGATGCTTCAGCGTATGAGTAATGTTTTGGTTTTATGGGGTAAAGTACAAATTCCAATTTCCTAAAAGTTCCCCCGACGTATAAAGGTATCATTGGTCATAAAAGTTCGAGTATTGGTTCTCATTTCTAGATGAATGTGGGACGGGTCGAGTGATGTTTCTCGTATATTCTAAGCTGAAAAGCTGTAATATATTTCTGCTTTGAAAAGCTGGAATGTATTTGAATTGAAAAGCTGCAAATATATCTATTTTAAAAAGCAGGAATATATATAACTCTATTTTGAAAAGTTGGAATATATTTCTGTTTTGAAAAGCTGCAAATATATTTATCTTAAAAGCAGGAATAATATATATATATATATATATATATATATATATATATATATATATATATCTGTTTTGAAAAGCTGGAATATATGTTTTGAAAACCCGGAATATAAATTTCTGTTTTGAATAGCTGGAATATATTTCTAGGGGATATAAATTGATCTTTTCCAAGCATTAAAAACATGGGAATCTTTAATCCAGAGAGAATATATTCGTCATTTCAAACATTACAAAAAGGGCAATATTTAGTTAAAAAAAAAACTTCAACCTTCTACAGTAGTTCTTCAACAACAAACAAAGCTGCCACTTTCATTCTCACAAGAATAAACTTTCACCTCTCAAAGCATCTTGATGAAACACCCAAGCAGCAAATGTCACTTTCTCAGTGGAAGTTTATCCTCTTTCAAATCGTATACATCAATAGTTACTAAGCATCAATTCCAACTTCAAGGAAAAAGTTATCCCAACCTCCTCTTTGAAAAGTACAATCCGTCACCAGCAAACACCTTGAGCTATTCCACAGGTAGCCACGTTCTGCTAGGCCTAAGAGAAGGCACCTCGTAGGCCTAAAAGTATAAAGAGGGTTACCAGATTCGATGATGGCAATGCAAGAAGTGAATATAAATGGGAAGGCTTTTTGTGTGGTAAGGGAAAACATTTTTTTTGTGAATGAAAAAAAAGAAAAAAGAAAAAAAGGACCTTTTATAACCATACGTTTATTTTTATATATCAGCTACAGTCTACTGGTTATAAAATGAAGCATTTAGACTTACCGTCGTCCAATCCGGGGATAGCTTCGAGTATCAGTATCCCCTACATATTGATATTTGAGTCCTATAAAAGTATCTTAGATATCAGCTTAAGACTTGCTATCTCGACACTCTCTTATATTACCATAAATTCTGATGATATGCGTAATAATAATAATCATTGTTATTTTGATAATAATAACAGTATCAGGAAGACCACCCCACTGTTTTCTGGTATAAAGAATGGATCGGGAACACAGACGCAAATAGAAAATTCTAAAGACTGTACTCTGCCTGTGAGAAATGGTGGCCTGTCGGGTATTAAGTGTTCGTTTGAGAAAAAGAGAAATTTCCTTAAATTTCAAGGAGCAGGGGCATATAAATTACCTGTAAAAGAGGTAAAGAAACCTGTTATCGTTGACTTGAGAATGACTTGGAAAAATGTTTGAAGGAGTAAAAACAGTCGGTTGATTGGGAGACTTATTTCTTTAAAATGGCGTCGCAAAATCTACGGTGAAAAGTCAGTAACACAATCTAACCAAGCTATATATACATTAAAATGAAGTAAAGAAAATTTTTTATATGATTGAAAAAAGACAAGATATAAAAATCTTTGCAATCACAACAACAATCGTTTCAGCCACGAAAAAGTCTAAATCATTGATTGATCGCCTGAATGACTCCTAAAAGCTGGCGTCGCATAGATACACATAACTTAGCCAAAGCCACACATTAAAATATATCGTTCAACAGTCAGTGATTTTCGAGACATCAAAAAACGTTCATAAAATAACACCTATGAAAAAAAAAAAACTCAAAATTTTTCCGAAATATGAAATTGCGTCCGAAAGATATGAATTTTTTCTATACGTACAATAATTCTTTTTTTTTTTTTTTACGTATGCTTCATTTCTCGCCAAAATATATTTCGCATTTTGGATTCTGAACCACCGAGGAAATGATATTTCACGCTGCTGTTGACATAAATCACCCTTTAACTGAAAGTATATATATATATATATATATATGAAATATTATTATTATTAATCTAACAAGCATCACTCTCCGGAGCTGGACTCCATTCTACAAAAACAGCACAATTGCAATATAGAACACTGTCAAATAAAGCAAAATTAAAATATAAATACAACATATAATAAAATAAAGTAACAACGGCATACAGACACTGAGTTTGTCCTGAATTTACGAAAATTGGAACATTGGTTTTATCACCTTCGGTACACCTGTCAATAACGTCCTGTCTGTCAACACGGCCATTACTAAATAAAAATAAATACATATAATAACAATATAAATACACAAGTAATTAAGAAAATAAGTCCAAATTAAACAAATAAATAAATGAATACACGAAAAAGCTTAGAATCTGAAACTCCAAAAGCTTAGAATCTGAAACGCCAAACATTTTT
This sequence comes from Macrobrachium nipponense, assembly GCF_015104395.2. Classification (NCBI taxonomy): domain Eukaryota; kingdom Metazoa; phylum Arthropoda; class Malacostraca; order Decapoda; family Palaemonidae; genus Macrobrachium; species Macrobrachium nipponense. Next base: position 33,213,982 of record NC_061097.1, read on the forward strand.
CAAGCCAAACTGTCAACTACGACAACATGACAGACGTGTTTGAAAAAAAAAAAAATAAATAAATAAACATATATTTTTTTGTGCAACTGACATAAAAAAATCTTTCACAGAATTGTTTACAGCGAATATGTTACGAAATGGAGACGTGGAAATAGAGTGACTTCCGTTTCCTGTTGTCACAATCGAGCGACAATTTATAATATACTTTATGTGATGGATTTTTTTGAACTGTCATATAGTATGCTCAAAGGTGCAGGAACTAGTCTTTTATGTTTGGTGAAGGCAACAAATAGTCTACTTTTATTTGACTTGTTTATTGATTTCGCTTTTTTTCTTCTTTCGTTACCTACGTCTGAATTCAACCGACTAACCTCGTAGGTTGAATTATGGTTTGTTCAAATAGGCTTGAGGTTGGTTGGCTTAATTTTCTTGAAACACTGGTCGAGTTTCTTGTGTACACGTTCGAAACTATTTAATAATAAAAATTCGATTATGCTTATCCTCTCTCTCTCTCTCTCTCTCTCTCTCTCTCTCTCTCTCTCTCTCTCTCTCTCTCTCTCTCTCTCTCCACAAATTATGATTAACTGCCATACAGGTTCAATAGAAACAATGCTAATCTGTCATCCAAAGTTTTCATTTGACAAGAATGAACAACTGAGACAAACTCAACCTTCTTTTTGTATCTAAACGATTTCGATTTAAAATCTTGTCAATCTTGTCTGGGCTTCTCTGAAAAGTCTTGACGCAAATTCACTGGCCTAAATATCCATTGCTCAAATTTCCTCAATCGTGTTTGACAAACCTAAACTCAAACGGGTTCAAACCTCCTCAACCCTTTTTGAGGAACCTTCAACCTCCTCAACCTCACGTGAAAACAATAATTAAACCTCTACAGTAGATGGAACCAGAGAGCTACAAACAAACGCAAATGAAATAAAGACTCGGAAACACTACTATCGTATCCAAAGGAAGTAAGCATCGCCTGCGCTAGTGGGCGTTGGGTCGACTGCTCGTGGGCGTTGAATATTGACCCGACAGCTCTTGGGCGTTTGGTTTATGGCTCGTGGGGCGTAGTGCACGAGACTGCTAGCTCGTGGGCGTTAGAATTCAGCTACATCTATGTACAAAGTTTATATCAAACCTCACAACCTAGATCTTTCCCTTAATTGTTTGGTGGACGAGCTGCGTGGAGCTTCGTGTGTGTGTGTTGTGTGTGTGTGTGTGATCTGGGGTAGAGTGCAGATAGGGTCCAGTCTATTACCCATGGGCTGTCATTTGGTGTGATACTTCGTTTATGTAGGAATGGTCATTTTAAATATATACAGAAATCTACAAAAGAGGAGAAGTAGTTTTTTTTCATTTATGCGTGGTGGAGTATCGAAAATAAAAGCCAGAATAAGGGAGGCTGATAGCTGTAGGAATGACGCGAGAAATAAAAAATAGAGAAGACAATATATATCTATATCTATAGACTCTACAT
>NC_061097.1:33227961-33235461 GCF_015104395.2 Macrobrachium nipponense
CAAAGGCCAAACACTGAGACCTATGAGATCATTCAGAGCTAAAACGAAAACTGAAAGTGAAAAAGCTTGAATGGTGTAACAGGAGTAAAACATCAGAGCAGCTGTACTATGAATCCCTTGTCAGGAGAGGGTGGAAAGTAAAATAGAAGACAGAGAATACGAACGGAGGTACACTAAAATGAATGAAAGGGGTTACAGCTATGGGGCCTGGAAGAAACGCTGCGAAGTGTCTCATTAAGTAATGCTCACAGTGCGCCGTATGAGATGCACTGACCGCGCTACCCCTCTTTGGACTCGTAGTTTACTTGCTAGGCTACCGATTCGGTAGTCAAGAGTTCGAATCCACCCCTGGCTCTACTATCGTGGGATTTATTTCTGGTAATTAGAAAGTCATTCCCCGATATAATGTGGTTCGGATTCCACAATACGCTGTAGGTCCCGTTGCTACGTACGTACTCGTTCCTAGCAACGTCAAACTATCTCACCCTTCGGGCCAGCAGCTTAGGAGAGCTGTTGATCAGCTCAGCGGTCTGGTAAAACTAAGGTATACTTCAAGGGGAAAACCGACTTCTCCCACCCTCTATTTTTAAAAATAGGACAGGGAGTACAACACCACGCAGCGGGCGTTCCAGACAGCATCATTATTTCAAAAAGGTCATGCAGTGATCTTTGTTTCCACGCCGGGAAGACGCTCCTGCTTCTACCACCAGCATTTAGTAGACATTGAGCTGACGCTTTCTGACAAGCAGTGGCAGAGTCTGCTTGCCTCTCGTGAATACACAAATCACATTTGTTACGTCAGTCATACATAGTTCAAGTCCTGTGGATATTTGGTTTTCGGAAAGCGTTAGTTGGACGGTCTAATTATTTATTTATGTCAGGGATGATGCATTAATATATCTCGGGGATAATGAATTAATACACTCTAGAAAACAGTCAATTCAAAAACTGATGGAAAAATCTTAATCAACTACGACGGATTTCTATTGCTTATCTTTCGTTTTCAATTTCTTTTCTACTTATGTATTCAATTATTTACGAAATACTCCCGTTCAAAAACTATGATCAGAAACCTTCTTTTATTAATCTAAGGATTCCGCAAAGCCCCCCCCCCCCCCCCCCCCCCCCCCCCCCCCCCCCCCAAAAAAAAAAAAAAAAAAAAAAACTTAATGAACGTTTTAACAAAAGGTCGGTATTAAAAACATGATAGAAATCTCAAAAAGGAAAACGAAATACAAAGAAGAGGATGAAAGACTAAACAAACAATAAAATTATTTTTAAAACAAAATATTCTAAAAGATAAAAATAAAAATAAAATAAAATAAAATAAACAAGAAAGGTAAAGGCTTTTCAACGGCATATTAGTAACTGTCATAAATAAATATATAAGAATTTGACCAAGAATATATAATATAGTAAACTTTAACCAGTCTAGGCTTGATACGCCCATCAAACTGCCCATTCCATCGGCCTCCTGACGAATTTCAAAAAAAATAATCTGCGTAACCCAAGTCTGCCGCAAAGAGACTCAAAGAGGAGATACCTGCGTCTAGGGAAATTTATCCCACAAAGAGAGGACGGATTTCCCTACTACAGAAGCCCCTCCCATACCTTCCCCCCACTCACACTAACTTCACCCCCCCCCCCACCCCCACCCCATTTCGGGGCTTCCGCAAAGTGGACAGGCAATCAGAATTGGAATTGGATCTGGATGACTGCCGCTGAAAGGGGGGGAGAAGCGGGAGGAGAGGGAGGGAGGGAGAGGGATGGGAGGGAGTGGGGGGGGGGGGGGTTTTTAGTTACCTGTCACTCAGAGCGCATAGAGATTCGGGCATTCCTGGGAATGGCAGCATTCAAGGGTGTTATTGTCAGCTCAAGAAGAAGTAATGGTTCATCTGTATCCTTCAAGAGGGTGTGTGTTAGTGTGTGTGTGTGCCAAATTCTCAAGGTCAGTTCCACAGACACAAATGGAAAATTCTCGCAAAAGGCAATTGTTAATGGGTATGAATGAGGCAGTCAATTCCCCCCCCCCCCCCTCCACACACACACACACACACACACACACACACACACACACACCGTGGTCCCCGCCGCCCCCGGATACGGAAGTATTCCGCGAAGGTGTACAACTGTAAACAGATTCTGGAATAGAATTTAAGAAAAATTAAAAAATATATATCTTGAGGCAACATTTTTCAATATATATATATATATATATATATATATATATATATATATATATATATATATATATACACTTTATATGTGTATGTTTGTATGTATGTAAAGCCATCTTTATTGTGAAAATCAACACGAAAACATATTTAATTAAAACGATATTTCAATATCAAATTTCCCTCTTCATGATAAACCAATAATATAATAATAATAATAATAATAATAATAATAATAATAATAATAATAATAATATGATACTCTTCGTAGTAGCCATGATTTCCATGATAAAAGTACTGTAGAAGATGGATGCCGGGTACCAACTCAAGAAAAAAGGCAACAGAATCAACCATCTGATGTTCATGGAAGACATCAAGCTGTATGGTAAGAGCATCAAGGAAATAGATACCCTAATCCAGACTGTAAGGATTGTATCTGGGGACATCAGGATGGAGTTTGGAATAGAAAAATGCGCCTTAGTCAACATACAAAAGGGCAAAGTAACAAGGACTGAAGGGATAAAGCTACCAGATGGGAGCAACATCAAACACATAGATAAGACAGGATACAAATACCTAGGAACAATGGAAGAAGCGGATATAAAACACCAAGAGATGAAGGACACGATCAGGAAAGAATATATGCAGAGATTCAAGGCGATACTCAAGTCAAAACTCAACGCCGGAAATATGATAAACGCCATAAACACATGGGCAGTGCCAGCAATCAGATACAGCGCAGGAATAATGGAATGGACGAAAGCAGGACTCCGCAACATAAATCAGAAAACGAAGGAACATATGACAATAAACCCAAGAGCAAATACGGACAGACTATACATAATACGAAAGGAAGGAGGGAGAGGACTACTACGTATAGAGGTCTGCGTCAACATTGAGAACAGAGCACTGGGGCAATATCTGAAAACCAGTGAAGACGAATGGCTAAAGAGTGCATGGGACGAAGGACTAATAAAAGTAGACGAAGACCCAATGCACGGACAATACATGAGACAGACTAAAGAACTAGCCAGCGATGACACATGGCAATGGTTACAGAGGGGAGAGCTCAAAAAGGAAACTGAACGAATGATAACAGCGGCACAAGATCAGGCCCTAAGAACCAGATATGTTCAAAGAACGATAGACGGAAATAACATCTCTCCCATATGTAGGAAGTGCAATACGAAAAATGAAACAATAAACCACATAGCAAGCGAATGCCCGGCACTTGCACAGAACCAGTACAAAAAGAGGCATGATTCAGTCGCAACAGCCCTCCACTGGAGCCTGTGCAAGAAACATCAGCTATCTTGCAGTAATAAGTGGTACGAGCACCAACCTGAGGGAGTGATAGAAAACGGTCAGGCAAAGATCCTCTGGGACTATGGTATCAGAACGGATAGGGTGTTACGTGCAAATAAACCAGACGTGACGTTGATTGACAAAGTCAAGAAGAAAGTATCACTCATTGATGTCGCAATACCATGGGACACCAGAGTTGAAGAGAAAGAGAGGGAAAAAATGGATAAGTATCAAGACCTGAAAAAATAGAAATAAGAAGGATATGGGATATGCCAGTTGGAAATTGGAAAATACCCATAATCATAGGAACACTAGGCACGATCCCAAGATCCAGAAAAGGAATCTAGAAAAACAAAAAAAATAGAGGCTGAAGTAGCTCCAGGACTCATGCAGAAGAGTGTGATCCTAGAAACGGCGCACATAGTAAGAAAAGTGATGGACTCCTAAGGAGGCAGGATGCAACCTGGAACCCCACACTATAAATACCACCTAGTCGAACTGGAGGACTGTGATAGAGAGAGAGAGAAAAAAAATAATAATTAGGATATCACACCCTCGAGAATCACGTGTGATTAAAATCCAGTCAGAAAGAATCATCTGAAACGAACGATGACTTTACTAGCATGACTGACAAACAAGGCGAAAATAGATATTTATGACCGTTTAGAATACAAATATTTTATTCCAGTCCTTAGCTGCTCAATAAACATCAGCGTCCAAAGACTTGGATACACGTAATAAACAATTCAGTCAAAACAAACATCTGATACGACTGATGACATTACCAGCAATATTAAACAAACAACACAAGATATTTAAGTTTGTTTACAACACAATTATTTTTTCCAGGCCTGTGCTGCCCAATAAACAACAGCTTCCAAAGAACTGGATATTTATATAACTAATGAACGTAGTAATACCACGGGTCACCTGTTTAATTCGTCGGGCAAGAGACATATCAAACCTGACTGGGGTCACATTAAAATGGCGTCTTCAACAGCATTTCTGCCTCCCATCAAAGTACTGAGCTGATCAAAGCCGGAGCGCGACTACATTAGCTTATTTCGAAATAGCTCTCATTAGCATTTTACAAGTCCAGTCTCGTCCTATAATGATACTGCTTCCACGAGGAAGCGGCTGTTGCGTAAAAGGAATTTTTTTCCCTTTTTTGTGAGTGTGTTTCTTTGAAGTACCATTTGATGTCACGTTCGCGTCGACTTCACAAGACTTTCCAGCCGACGATTTTCAAAGAAGAACCGACGCCACTGAGTTTCTGTAATGTCATCGAATGGCAAGCGAGATGTAACTTCAAGGTTAACAAAGATCATCAGTTATGTAACTAGTTCAAAGTTTAACTATATCCGCATGATTCGCTAATTACGTATCCATTTCCTGATGCTTCTTAAGCACATGACTTCAAGTTTCGAATTACAAATAAAATATTTTATCTTAACTTTCTTTCTCTGTATTATTATTATTATTATTATTATTATTATTATTATTATTATTAGCTTTATCCCTTCAGTTCTTGTTACTTTGCCCTTTTGTATGTTGACTAAGGCGCATTTTTCTATTCCAAACTCCATCCTGATGTCCCCAGATACAATCCTTACAGTCTGGATTAGGGTATCTATTTCCTTGATGCTCCTACCATACAGCTTGATGTCGTCCATGAACATCAGATGGTTAATTCTGTTGCCTCTTTTCTTGAGTTGGTACCCGGCATCCATCTTCTGTAGAACTTTTGTCATGGGAATCATGGCTACTACGAAGAGTAGTGGGGACAGTGAGTCGCCCTGGAAGATCCCTCTCCTGATATTAACCTCTGCTAGTCTTATTCCAGAGCTTGAAAGTATTGTATTCCAGTTGCGCATTGTATGTTTGAGGAAGCTGATGGTGTTTTCCTCTGCCCCATATATTTTCAGGCATTCTATTAGCCATGTGTGTGGTATCATGTCGAGGGCTTTCTTATAGTCTGTCCATGCCATGCTTAGGTTGGATTTCCTTCTCTTACTGTTCTTCATTACCATTTAGTCTATCAGGAACTGGTCTTTTGTGCCCCTACACTTCCTTCTGCAGCCTTTCTGTTGGTGGGGGATGGTGTTTGTCTCCTCTAGGTAGTTGTATAGCCTTTCACTGATGATACCTGTCAGTAACTTCCACATTATTGGTAGGCAGGTGACAGGCCTGTAGTTACTGGCTATATTTCCCTTACTCTTGTCTTTTTGTACTAAGGATGTTCTTCCTGTAGTCATCCATTTGGGTGCATGGTGATTGGAGATACAATGCTGGAGTTGTTCTGCTATTCGTGGGTGTAGGGCCTTGAAGTTTTTGAGCCAGTATCCATGGACTTCATCGGGACCTGGGGCTTTCCAGTTTGGCATTTTCTTGAGTTGGTGCCTGACTGTGTCTGTCGTGATCTCTGTGAATCTTTGTTTTATTCTCCCTGTTTCTTCTTCCTTGACTTCCTGGAGCCATGTTGCATGTTTGTTGTGTGATACCGGATTGTTCCATATGTTTTCCCAGAGTCTCTTACTTGGTTCGTCTTCAGGAATTTCTGTGTGTCTTCCCTCTTAGTTGGCTGTATAGTCTCTGGTTGGTACGAATAGTTTGTTCTGTTGGTATTTATCCCTTATTTTCTGTCATGTACCATTGGATCTTATGTGCTTTGGCCTTAAGCCTCTGTTTTACATCTTCTATTGTGTTGTTTAGTCCCCTCTCTTGTACTTTGTATTTCTCGTTGAGTTCCCCTCTTTTGTTCTAGCTTCTTAGCGTTTTTTCTGCCATCTCTTTCAGTTTACTCATGTCAGATCTCATCACCATGACTTGCTTTTCCAGGCGCCTTTTCCAAGGAGGTTGCTGTTTTGGTTTCTGTTGGGTTGGTTGTGCTGATGGTGTTGGTGTTCGTATCCCCATCAGTTCTGCAACTAATCTTGCTCCTGCATATGCCAAGTTATTTGTTTCTGTGATACTGGTGGTGTATATTATGCCCATTATTTCATTGATCTCATTTATTTATTCCCTTAATTTCTTGATGTTGTAGGCTTTCATGGAGGGGATCTTTGTTCTCTCTGTATCTGGCTCCATCCATTGTATAATCTTTTCTACCCATTCCGTCCTCTCTGTTACTTCGTCGGTGTTTCTTCGTGTGTCGTTGTTTGATACCTCATCCTCCCTGTCGTCTTCTGTGGCATCGTCTCTCAGTTCGTCTTCGTGTAATTCGTTGTCGTGTGACATTTCCCTTTCCAGTTCTTCTCTTTCTGTTGGGGAGAGCCAGTTCATTTTCTTTATGTTCCTTACTTGGTCTGCCAGCCTCTGCTCTCATTCCAGATGTTGACCAACCTTCTTCTATATCCTCTCTCCGTCGGGTTGCTTCTGATGTAGCATCTCCATATTTCCTTATTTTCTTCTCTTGTCCATTTCTTCATTTGGTTTGCTTCTGTAGCTTCAATCTCAGGCTGTTGGTCTGCCGTTGTGGTGATCAGTTGCTGGATGGTCAGCTGCTGGATGACGACCTCCAAGTACCTGGCCGTCTTCCCCTTCAATTCGGTCGAATACCTGGCTGCCGGACGAAGCTCCTCTGTTGCCAGAGGTTCCATTTACGTCGTTGTCGTTTATTCCTTTCCATCATTGCTGAGTTTTGCTATTTAACCCATAGCTGGACCCGACCCCATCAGGGATAAGTACTCATTTACAGCTGAGTAGACTGAGGGAATTACGGTAAAGATCCTTTCCCAAGGAATCAACGCCGAGTAGAGCGGTCACCCATCCAACGACTGAACAGCACCAATGTTACTTAACCAGTCAATTGACGACCTAACCCACTCTGCCACGGCGTCACATTATTATTATTATTATTATTATTATTATTATTATATTACAGGAGAGAAACCCCCGTCCATAAGGAACACGCCCACAAAAAGGGGCCAGTGACTAGAAATTCAAGCTTCCAAATGACATGGTGTCAATTTGAACGAAATGACAGCAAACAGGAGGAGATACAGAAAGAAGACATCAGGCA
>NC_061097.1:33245461-33260461 GCF_015104395.2 Macrobrachium nipponense
TTATTTATTATTCACAATTAACATATATTGCATATGTATCAGGTATTAGGTGCATTACATTTACATTATACAAAGAGAGAGAGAGAGAGAGAGAGAGAGAGAGAGAGAGAGAGAGAGAGAGAGAATTACCTTAGCAACAATACTCAAACAAACAAACACGAAATGTCATCCCGAGGGTATATTAAAGAGGCAGAGAATCAGACGAAGAATTTAAACCTTCAAGAGAACACCTAATTCCACCAACGACGAGGCTGTGAGAGAGAGAGAGAGAGAGAGAGAGAGAGAGAGAGAGAGAGAGAGAGAGCCCTGTCGTGACATAAAACCATTACACTGTCTTTGTCTCTGTTGATTAAGCGTGTCAGGAGAGGCGGGGGACTCCATCCTTTGATACTCGTAATAAGTAGTGCTGTTTCTCCTTCGTAAGATGCGTCGTCAGTAATTGATCCTGACTTATAGTAAACAGGATGGGATGGCTGTGTTGCGTAACTGCAGCAGTAATACACTGTACGTGTCTCACTTAAAGATAAAAGTATAAGGTGGAGTGTGTATATTTTGTTTTTGAAATGTAGGGGATATATGTATCATTTGGTTTGTGTTGTGTGTCTGTATATATATTATATATATATATATATATTATATATATATATATATATATATATAATATATGTTATATATATCATATATATATATAGTATGAGTATAGAGAGAGGAGAGAGAGAGAGAGAGAGAGAGAGAGAGAGAGAGAGAGAGAGAGAGAGAGAGAGAGAGAGGAAAAATTAAAAATATATTTTAAAATAACACGACGCGTCCAGGAAAGATGTATTGAATTACGCATATGTTGTTCTTGATAACATAGGGTTATATAATATATATATATATATATATATATATATATATATATATATATATATATATATATATATATATATATATATATATATATATATTGGCATCAATTATTATTAACATTATTGATTAAGAGAATATTCTAAATAAAAAGCCACTTTGTTGCATCTTTGCAACAATTCTTCAACACCACAGAAAAGTATATATATATATATATATATATATATATATATATATTATATATATATATAATTTGCATACTTACATATACACATCAACATACAACTAACAAAAACATTATAACATTAAACCATATTTACCCCCTCCCTGCAAAAAAAAAAAAAAAAAAAAAAAAAAAAAAAAAAAAAAAAAAAAAAAAAAAAAAAAAAATCCCAACCAAACCCCAAGATTACAAACAACATAGTACTTAGCAATGGTGGCGCAAAGGTTGCTGCAGATGTCTTTGGAAACAGCATATGAGGCCCATCCACGGCTCAACATAGCTACAATGGCTAATTTCGAAGATGGTGCGGGCAGTGGTCACACATGTCTTGCCACTGAGCAGGGGTCACTCATGACCTAAGTCCACTCTGATTAATCTTTCGTCTGACCTATTAACGTGGGATATTTGTTAATGGTCATTTTATTCCTTCTTTTTTCATATTTTTTTCGTGAATTTGCCTTTTTTCATTTACGGTATTTTCTTAATCTATTTTATTGCAAAACTTATCTTTTTTTCATTTAAAGTGTTTTAATTTTTACTTCTATTCCTAAATTTGACTTTTTTTTTTAAAGTATAAGTTTTCATTTCATTCACTATACAAAATCAAGGTATATAGCAACTCTTCTTCATTATTCATAATTCCAATTGTCTTTTCTTTAAGTCCTAAATTTACCTTTCTTTCAAAGTAAAATTATTCATTTTATTCACTATTCATTCTCGATGTATAAAACTTTTTCTTCATTTTACATCATTTCAACTGTCATTCATTTATTTTTATGAATGAAATTTTTCTATTACAAAATCATACCACTCAAGTGCCTAATCTCTTATCATTTTCATGTTTTCTTGTACTGATCATTCATTAAAACATATCACAAAATAATGAATGAGAACAAGTACTGTTATTCAGATCTATATCAAACGTTTTTCACGGTATCAAGGAACATTTTCGAAGTACCAAACTACTATTCACAAACCACTAATTAAAACACATCACAAACGTTGACGTAAAACACACAAACACACTGTTTGAGATTCAAATAACAACGAAAACATTTAATATAAAAAAACACCTTTAAACGATTTTATATATATAAAACACCTTTAAACTATTTATAAAAAAAAATTTGAAATTATCTTATAGAAAAACACACCACGAAGCGATTTTATTCATTGCCAAAAACAAAAAACAAAAATACAAAACCCCATTCAAACAATGAAAATTTGAACCTACGGAAAAAGAACACACACTTCACATATGAACCATTTTGAAAGTGACAAGATTTATATCATTATCTTTATCATTCACTATCAGGTGACAATGAAAGATGACATCACTCCATTTCTTTATAATTCACTCTAAGGAGACAATGACGATCTCCAATGGGTTGCTTTTTGAGTTTGTTGAAAGGAGACATGGATAAATAGACAAGAGGGATTTACATAGGCCAAGGGAGACTCATTTCAATGGAGAGTTTCATTTTTTGACATGACAGAACCCAGTCGGAGGGACAAGGCGACGCTTAAAATACTGACGGCGGGAGGAGGAAAGGGACTTCCACACAGCCAGCCGGGTCGGCTGCTACAACGCTACTCTGTCGGGTTCCTCGGGTGACCAGACCCACACAACTCTGTACCCGCAAGGTGCTGCTGTATGTACGACCCCCCCCCCCCCCCCCCCCACCACAGATGCTCAGGCAACCTAGACCTGCTCCTCTCTCTCTCTCTCTCTCTCTGGCTTCTGTCTATTCAGTTTCCGTAGCCCTTTGTTATTCATTTGCTTAAACAGTCATATTCTCTCTCTCTCTCTCTCTCTCTCTCTCTCTCTCTCTCTCTCTTTCATCACTTTTGTGCCTGTCATAACCATTATTCAAAATGTGTGCATATTAAAATTGCATAAACTTATAATTAAATTACCCGGTTAATATATAAATAATACAGAGAGAGAGAGAGAGAGAGAGAGAGAGAGAGAGATTTATCCTCCCTAAAAAACAAAAGCCAATAATTAAGAATTTACTGATACTGCTCATGACACATAATGATGCAGAGAGAGAGAGAGAGAGAGAGAGAGAGAGAGAGAGAGAGAGAGAGAGAAATTTATCCTCCCTAAAAAACTAAAGCCAATAAGTAAGAATTTACTGATACTACTCATGACACTCTAATGATGCTAAACGAGAGAGAGACAGAGAGAGAGAGACAGAGAGATTATCCTCTCTAACAAACAGACAATTACATGCCTTTGTATAACAGCACACTATAGATAATGCTCAGTTTAGGTGAATCTACAGTTTACCTAGATCGGCTCCCCTCTGATGGGGGAATATAAGTCTTCATTTCGTTACCCCATAAAGCGACCTCGATGAGGTTGGAGAGATTCTGGATGTTAATAAGCGGTCGAGAGGTAGTTTACAACTTTGTATTATCTTCAATAGCTAATAGGTGCCTTCAATACCACTAGAATTAGCAGTTTTATCTATTCTCCCTAAGAAACAAGGCAATATAGTATGTATGCATATATATATATGTATATATATATATATATATATATATGTGTGTGTGAGTGTGTGTGTGTGTGTGTGTGTGTGTGAGAGAGAGAGAGAGAGAGAGAGAGAGAGAGAGAGAGAGAGAGAGAGAGAGAGAGAGAGAGAGAGATTCTACTGGCCACTGTTCTCTGAGTCTTCGAGACTTTTTATTTTCGATGGGATTACTTATTTTTTTACTTGTGAATGATTCAGTTTTAGGTGTTAACAATAGTTCCTTATTCATTTAAACTTGAATAATAATATTTTTTCAATACCTCATTATCCTGTCTTTTGTTATATTGTTATAGTATTCTGTGGAAACATCACTGCTCAGTTAAATTAACCTCTTCGCTGCACAATTCAATTGGTAGCAACTTCGATCAAATTAATACTAGAAATGACAATTGTGTCTCCGCCCATTCATGACTTTGTAATTATTCCATCTGTTGTGCCTGAACTATTGTGTAGTCATTTTGTCAAATCTGGAAATAAGTTTGTTGACAGATGTCTTCGCTGCAACAATGGCGTGCAGATTCAATCACCGGAAGAGCAAATATCTACAGAAATATTTAATGAGGACGAAATGTCACAGGTATACCGCGTGGAATCTGAGGCGACTGTACATTCTACACAAAAGCAATCGATTTATCTTTCCGTACAGTCATTTTTAAACACGACTGAAAAGTACTTTTATGATCCACTGGAAAAAAAAATGAATCCGTGAGACTCGAAGAAATGATTAGATTTGCAGTCAGGTTTACAAAATGTTTTGATTCGAATGGATATAGTAGGTGTTCAAGAGAATCTGATTATTAATAATTCGCAGATTTGTAACTAATGAGTTTGATCTTAGCATCTTCCAATGTCAAATGTCTACAGTATGATTGATTTATGGATTTTAAGCACACATACCAAGCACTTTATCTAAAGCATTTTATCTAAATTCATTAAAACTATAAATATACAGTCTTTAACTCTATTGTATGAGATTTTGTTTTAATATACAACGAAAAGTTGACAATTTCATTGACTCTAAAATTCCGAATAACACCACTTCATGTTTACGCTTGGGATATAAACAAAAACAAAATTAACTGCATTCAACCTGAATTTAATATCTAATTAAGCCCGACCACAAAATCCTATTACTTCCAAATCCTCATCACCGAGAGACCTTCATCTCCTGATGTTACAGTTCACAATTTCATTTGTCCTGGAATTGTTTTATGGTTTCCCTGATACTTTTCAAATGTCAAGTAGTTCAATTTGTTTTTCATTATATTTGGACCTGTTTTAAAGTCGAGTATTTTATGTCTAGGACGGTTTATTAAGCATCCAATCCCGTCTATCTTCAAGCAATCACAGTTAGTGTTCATTTGAAGGGATTTAGAATTGTGGCAAAATAACTTTTAAATCATTGATTAAATAAATGCGAATATTTTCGGCAAAATAACTTTTAAATCATTGATTAAATAAATGCGAATATTTTCATGTGTTTTTCATTACATTTCGACCTGCAACAAGACCAAGACTATCATTTCTATTTGGGTTTAACCAACAAATCTTTACTATTGTCAGTCTATCACAGTTTTCATCGAAAGGAATTGGAATCTTAACGTAATAACTCGAAACCTTTCCTGGGAAAAATGATAATGGCCAATGATTCCGTACACGGGAAATCTAAATAGTTATGCATGCACTTTAATTGTTTTCAATAGCTATTTTACGAAGAGTATAAATGTTTCTTGCTAAGCACATCTTCGGACCATAATTGAGGCGTTCACAATATCAAGGGTCTCCAGGGGCTGATTAGAAAAAAAATCGTGAGAAAAACGCGTTTGTAAATTGGCATTTTTAAACACGCATATCAACACCCTTGTTAGATAATGGGATTTTCGACCACTTTGGAGTCTACATATGCAAGTACGCTTCTCCATGGGTAAAGTAGGATATTTTTAGATGACTTTGGAGCACAAAAAAAAAAAAAAAAAAAAAAAAAAAAAAAAAAAAAAAAAAAAAAAAAAACAAAAAAAAAAAAAAAAAAAAAAAAAAAAAAAAAAAAAAAACAAGACTCAATTGGGCTTCAGAATTTTCAATTCCTAGACGTCAAAATTCTCATTTAAAGTGTTACCTCAACGACACACTATGAAATTTGCTCTGGTTTATAAAATGTCATGACTGAATAATTGCAGGAGATGAAAACTTTTTTCAAAACTCAGTTTACATATTTAGAAAGTCTTGCAAAACTGAAGGTTTGTTTGAATATTCAGGTATTTGTATTCGCAGTTTGGAATCCTTGTGTAGCAAAGTTCCGCCCTCATATTTCGAGTTATCAAAAAAACATTTACAGTCGAGTAACCAAGCCCTTTCCCTTTCCCCCCCCCTCCCCCACCCCCGACTGGGGCCCATACCCCTCCGAAAAAAATGTCATAATCGGTTTCAGTGTTTCAAATCCTAAAAACATTTTAAATTCCTCACAATAGGTTTGATATATCTAGACTGGTTGTTAACTGGAAGCCAGATTTCGAAAGTAATGTGTATTTTTCCTAACAGACACTAAAGAACGAAGGTTTGTTTTGTATTGGTGTACGAACTAGTTGTCAAAATCTGTTCATTCAATCGTTTCTTTTCCATTCTTTAGGGTTCATTCCAACACCTGTCACTCATTATTATTATTATTATTATTATTATTATTATTATTATTATTATTATTATTATTATTATTATTATTATTATTATTTCAGTAGATGAAACCTATCACATGGAACAAGCACACCAAACAGGCCACTGACTTGACATTCAAGCTTCCAAAGAATGTGGGTTCAACCTCCCACCGTTGAAGACCCCACACTGCAGCAGTAACTGATCATGATACAGAGTAAAGTGATTTTGCATCGGCCCGAGAAAGACACGAACACCCGCCACATCTGAGTGGCATGCCAAGACACTAGTCACCATACCAGCGGACCAGCTAAACTCCAAAGGAGTTCTTCTCCATTCTCTCAATTTCCATCTCTATCTTGGTCAGAAAGACATTCTTCGTTCAATCAGCCGCTGACAAAATATAAATAAAAAATGTTAAATCAAATTCTCCAATCCTTTAAACATAGAGTAGCAAACATTCCAACCGTAACTCGCCGGGTGAAACTGGCTTTTTTCTATCCCACTTAAGGAAAAATCTTCACGAGGCTGAAATCGCGTTTTGAGAGTCAACAATGCGGAACGCAACTCCGCACCGTGTTTTGGTTTCCAATGCCCCGAGCATCAGAATCTCCAATGCGGCGTTTCCGATTCCCAATTCGAGACGCCAACAGGCGTAAAGTGTTTTTTTATATATATATATATAGTATATATATATATATATATATATATATATATATATATATATATATATATATATATATTTGCGGTTCTCTTATCGCCCTCTTCCTCTATGCTTTCCCCTCTTCCTCTTTCCTCTCCGTCAGTTTTTCATTTTGGTGAAGGAAAGAAACACACGAATCGGAAGGATATGGATATGTCAAAAATTAACATAGATATTGAATATGCAGCGGGGAAAAATGGAGTTATTCTATGTGTACGAAAGTTCTGTCTGTTACTTCAAAACACAGAAGGTAACTGTGCTTTAATGCACGAATACATGAACATTCTATCATGCTGCTGAATGCACACACACAGACTCACTCACATACCCACACCTATAAACACTAGGAATTTTATAAACAATTCAATAAGCATTCAAAATATACTTACACTTTTCGGGCTGATAAGCGATTGACAATTGGGATATAAAACAATAATGTGGAGGAAGGACAAATGAGAACCTCTCTCTCTCTCTCTCTCTCTCTCTCTCTCTTTCCACACACACAAACACACACAGAGTTATACACAAATATACATACTATCACTGAACACTATTTTGATTCCTCATTCTCTCTCTCTCTCTCTCCTCTCTCTCTCTCTCTTTTCACACACAGCGTTATACACAAATATACATACTATCACTGAACACTGAACTCTCTCTCTCTCTCTCTCTCTCTCTCTCTCTCTCTCTCTCTCTCTCTCTCCTTTCTTCCTCGTCTCCTACTTCCTTTTCATCCGTGAAAATGAAATATGAGGAACGGTAAAAGACCGGAAGTCTTTGATGTTGTGACTCGGACCCAGAGGCATTTTTCTTTGAAGAGAGATGAAAGTAAATCTTAAATCGATGAAATGAATAGATAAATAAATAAATAAATGAATATATATATATATTAATCAATAATTACATATGAAACCATTTTTCCAAAGTTACGATTGACGACTGAACATAGCTGTAGATCTTTATTATGCCACTATCAAATAAACCAATAAAAAAAAAAGATAGAGAATATTTCCTTCTTGAAGTTCATTCCTGAGATATTTATATCATACGGCCATGGGGACAGAAATGCAATATAAAATATACTATATGAAAAGTAGTAAAGGATCTTTCAATACATAATCTTATTACTATCTTTATTATTATTCACAATATGAGTCATATTCCTTTGGAACAAACCTATTGGGGTCACTGACTTGAGATTCAACCGTATTATTATCATTATTATTGTTATTATTATTGTATTATTATTCAGAAGATGGACCCTATTCATATGGAACCAGCCCACAAAAGGGGCCACTGACTTATAATTCAGGCTTTCAAAGAATATTACAGCGTTTATTTGAAAGGCGTCACAGAAGGTAATGGGGAAATAGAAAGAAGAGATCAGTAATGACAAAAGTGAAGCATAAATAAAATAACGAACACAATAATATAACAAAATGAAAGATAATTGTTTGTTAAATCTAAAAGCTTGACGATTAACCTCAAAACCTACTGTATCATCTCAGAGACAAACTAATCGATAAATAAACAAAACAATTTTGTAACAAATCAAATATAACGCATGCTTACTGTTCAATTCGCTACAGCTCTTTCGTTACGTAACTTCCGTATCCCTTAAACAATAGAAAGGAGGGAAATGGCATTGTTACTTTAGGTTTTGTTACGTAACGGTGTCACAGATTGTGTTTAAATTGTCTGAATTGAATGGAAGTCCACAGAGACTGCGACAATACCAATTATGAAGACAGTTTGCCACCTGGGTTAAAGTGGGGGGGTATTTCGGTAACTGAGACATATATACATACTAAATAAATACATACAAAATGTAATATACTCTGGGATAACTATAAAGTGAATGAATGTCTATATACAGTTAGTCCGAAGATATGCATACATACACATACATACGCACATACATACATACAGAAATATGAAATAGATTGAGATATGATACGGATATGAATACGTACACTAGAAAATGCATAAAATTCTATAAACACTGAAGAACAGCAAAGATTTACATACATACATAAACATAAATATACCATGGGATACGACACAGGTATAAATTACAGATATGAATGCATGCACTGCTAGGTCCATATAGTGACTATAATCATTCACGTGGAACAACGACATACATACATACATACATTCCGCCTTCTAAGCAGTGGGACTTACGAGCCTCTCTGTGAAGTTTCCACATCTTTAAAATACTTCACAAAAAAAAATACTTAGCAAAAGTAGAATCACAAAAATTAATCGTTACTTCAACAGTACTCCATCTTTTGAGGGAAAGTTGCAGATTCGGCAAAAATCGCTGATGGTGACTGCAAGTGACATCTACTAGTACCATTTTATCTAAAGGAAAAAATATCAAATATGATAAACACCTGGAAATCGACCTCATTGTTTACTGAGTAAACAATGACGAGTTTTGTGAAGTAGTCACTAAATGATTGTTTTACGATCTCATATCTTTTCTTTACTACTTAAAAATGCCTTGAAGTAGGATGCCACTAGAGATATATGCAAATAAAAATGTTAAATATGCATTGACACGAAATACACAAATCACAGCCAAAATGCCAGTCGGCTATCACACCCAATCAGAGGATATCAAGGACGGGTCGTATGAAGCCTCCACAAAATGAATTTGCATACGAATTCCATGCAGAATATAATGAAATGCATTAAATATATCGACAATTCAATTTTACTTCGTTGTCACAGACAAAATCCAACCAGTTGGGTCGTCACTAACAGAGATTTAAACACACATTCGTTCGTGAATTTCAATCGACGTTTTACAAACTTATCGGTTCTTTTATGGATGATAAGTCAAGGTTTAAAATAATAATAATAATAATAATAATAATAATAATAATAATAATAATAATAATAATAATAATAATAATAATAACACTAGGTACGATCCCAAGATCCCTGAAAAGAACCTGGAAAAACTAGATGCCAAAGTAGCTCCAGGACTCATGCAGAAGAGTGTGCTCCTAGAAACAGCGCACACATTGAGAAAAATGATGGACTCCTGAGGAGGTAGGATGCAATCCGGAACGCCCCCCCACCTCCACACACACACACACACACACACACTATAAAAACTACGTATTCGAATTAGATGGCTGTGATAGAAAATAATAATAATAATAATAATAATAATAATAATAATAATAATAATAATAATATCATTTATTTCAGCTCACGGCCATGTACATGGATTATACAAACACAATACACACTCTAGATGCAAGAGATAAAATGATAACCGGCAATATCCATACAGTTCCTGAAGACGTAGAAAAATAGTACTCATAATTAGGTGATGAGAGCACTACTATGGAAAAAAGCGAAAACAAATATTAAAAATGGTAAAAATTCAAATTATAACAGAGTGGATACAATTAATTTCCAGCTAGGGACCTTAGGTGGTCGGAGAGGTCAGGTCCAGGAAGCAGAATACGAAAATTGCAAACTGTTTTCTGTTGAGTTTAGCAACGACTGCATGAGAATCCTATCAGTGTGAATGCGAACATTATGACAACAAATTCGAAAACGAAACCCAGAGGTAAAAAATGATTCAAAAATGAATAAAGTATAGAAATAATGCTAAAATATGTCGCCAAATACATCTGGGGATTGGGGACGTCATAACCAACTCTCATGACGACGAGTTAATGCATTAAATGTTGAATTGTTTTTCGCATATGTGCTTGTCACGATGTACGAGAACTTCACATATCCCATCGCCTCCTCTACTTAGTATATCTCCCACAAACACGACTAGATAAGGACTGTTTAAATAAGAGACATCAATGAAAAGCACTGGACTGATTTACGGGGTCACAATGAGACACCAAAACTTCAGCTGAGTGAGTGAATTAGTCTAAAATTTAACTTCAGCATTTTATCCACGAACTTCCTTTTGATAGAGAGAGAGAGAGAGAGAGAGAGAGAGAGAGAGAGAGAGAGAGAGAGAGAGATGTAGTTGTTTACCAAAAAGGACTTTGCATAAGTAAACCAAGAACTTCCTTTTGATTGAATTGTTTTTTCTGAAATTCTGATGAGAGAGAGAGAGAGAGAGAGAACTGTAGTTGTTTACCAAGAAGGACTTTGCATAAGTAAACCAAGAACTTCCTTTTGATTGTATTGTTTTTTTTTCTGAAATTCTGATGGAGAGAGAGAGAGAGAGAGAGAGAGAGAGAGAGAGAGAGAGAGAGAGAGAGAGAGAGAGAGAGAGAGAGCTATAATTGTTTACCAAAAGGACTTGTAATTGGCATAAGTAAATTAACCTCTTTCATTCATGTAGCATTGCCTCTGTTTTCACTCTGGACCGATTTGCCACTTAGTGAATAAGACTGAGAACATTTAATTCACCTTTAAGGAAAAGATAAAATATCATTATTCATTCAAAAAAAATTATTCGTCAGTGTTAGACGTCAAAGGAAAAATGATCAATAAATATATTATCTAAATTGAACTTAGAGAAACACGTTTATTCCAGTCCCTGTCGAAAGCATCAAGGCCTCAATGTTAAGACTACAATTGCTATGGTTCCGTCGAGTAATGATGTTCGTGGTGAGAGCTCAATGTATCCCTCACTTCTTCACCTCTCTGCACCAAGACCATAGGCTTATTTGACCCAATGTCTTCACAGATTGTAGTCTTGGTCGGCCTTCTGTGTGTGTGTGTGTGTGTGTGGGTTTAGCCAAATCTCCTTTATAGAAGTATAGTGTGGATATCAAATATGAATAAAAATTCATTTAATTTTCAGAACAATATTGCTTCAGTAATCGACTTTAAACATTTCTTCAAGAAGGTCTATGAAAATCAGGCTCAATATGTCTTGATTTAAACGCCAGTGAAATACCAAGCAATCCATCACAGCCTTGGAGTTACTCTTTCCCTTACTCACACTTCCTAGGGAACTGGGATGCAACGCCAGACTAAAAGTAACCAAATCCTCACTCCTCTCTATCCCAAAAGGCAGGCCAACAACGCCAGATGAATAGCGACCACTCGTTCATCCCTTTCCCCAAAAGGCAAATAGGCAACGCCTGCTGGTAAGTAAAGTAAACCGAACTAAAAGCCTGCAGTGAGGCCCTATACAGGTCCTTATTATAACCTGCATAGAAAGGTCCTTATGCCTCTGTACAGGTGATGCTGTATTCAAAGAGGAAATCGATAGAGCAAACTTGGTTTTATGACTCAAAAGACCCACCTAACGACGCTGCTAAGGAGGAATACTACAGAGATTCAATAGCTTTTAGAAGCATCTCTGTTCTTTATAGCTTTCAAAATTACCTTCTTTCCTTTCTTATACTTTCCCTCAATTATGCTAAATGCAAAAGAGCACTGGGAATATCAAGTTCTTAACTATACAAAAATGCTGTGTTTATCCATACATTTTTCCTTTGTGTGTCAAAGATAGTTTTAGTGGTATTAAGTTCCAGGTTTTTCGTATAGTGAGGATGACAGCCCCATGTATTTATTCAACGCAACTGCTAGGCGAACCTCTAGTTTACTGCTAAGTACAAGGATTTGAGCTTGGCCCCTGTTATTTAGTAGGCAAAAATGCTTGTACAAATACACACATACATAGTATACAATAAGTTACTTTGAACAAAGTAACTTATTCATCAAGACACTTTTGATTTCTACAATCGAATTTTTTAAAATAATAATCCACAAAGCACCATTAAGGATATACATGAAATATGCCTTATATTATTATAAACAATGTTATGTCATCCACCATAACATCGACAACAAGACAAATATTTACTCGTTGGAAACCCAACAACGACTATAAGCAAAAACTAGCAAGTTATCAAACACCCGTCACCCAACTGGAGAGCCACGCCCCCCACAAGAACAAAAGTCACAATGTCTGGCAGTTGCTCTGATGGGAATTACTGAACAAACGGTCCGGCAACACAATTCTGGGGGAGGAATTAGGTCCTATTTAGACTGCATTCTTCGAGCGAGGAGTCAGTTGTATTCCGGAGAGGAATCGAGTGAAACGCATGAATGTACGAATGCTGTTAAAGAAGCAATTCTGGAGCAGACAGTGTAGGGAAGTTTAATGTTTTTTATCTTGATTTTGAATTGGTTTAACATCATCATCATTTGTCTATATATATATATATATATATATATATATATATATATATATATATAATATATATATATATATATATAAGCGTGTATATGTATAAAAATCCTCTTCGCAGATTCATAATTCGTCAAGATACATACAAGATAGTGCATATCTTTCCTAAGACACATAATATATATGCATAATTCTTGTTAGGCACACACTGCAAATGCGTAGTTCTTTTAAGATACATACATCTACACGCATAGTTTTCGTAAGATACATACACATACGTGTATATTCATAGTTCTTGTTAGGTACATAATTTAAATACTTCATTCTTATAAGATATATACATGTGTATACAGAAGTCTCGTGAGATACATACACATTGATAAATATTCTCATAAGATATACACATTACATGTATACCATAAGATACCTGAGCATGCATAACTTTCATAAAATATATAATGTAAATGCGTAGGATACATACATGTACATAAACAAGTCTAATAAATACGTACGTATACATAGATAATTTTCGTAAGATACATGATGGTAATGCATAATTATTCAAAGATACATAATTAACATAATTATTCAAAGATACATAAACTACAAGCATAATTCGTGTAAGATACATATATCCATAATCGTCATAATATACATACGTATACATGCGTCATATATTTTCTAAATCTTGCTATATCCATACACCCAAAACGAAATATCATACAAGAATTTTAATCTTAGTGGAGGGAGAGCATCCTCTAAAAATGTGTTTTAATGAGGAAGTCAAGTTACATCTATATATAGCAAAATCAGTTCCTCATTAAAAAAAGTTTCAGATTCTGAAATGCAATACGAGGGAATTCTCTAAATTAACACAATCACAAAATGCAACAAGAAACTAAGAATTTACCTTTTTAAGAAATCTGCATATGTGACCTAGCTAAATCTTAATAAGAAAAATGTTTTAATTTATAACGAATATTAAAATGCCTTCACTGCCGATTGCAACTTGAAAGAAATAAAGTTCAATTATTCAGCATATTAAACTAACATACAGTTCATACTGTAGCAGATTCTGAGATACACGGAAACCAATGCTTATTTTAATCTGCTAACTGTAACTTTAGGTATAAAATTGAATTATTCAACAAATTCAAGTTACTTAGAGTTCACATTTTTAGCAGCGTCTCAAATTGACGTCATACGAATATCATATTGACTGAACGGCACGTGGAAACGCTCCAGTGAGGCACACCTGAAGGAAACATGAAATTAAATGAATTCTTGGAGTAATGCTGCCTGGCATTACGCGTGTCACTGAGAGACGTTCTCAGAATTTCAGCCGCATTCTCACAGGGGATTTTTTTTTATTTCTAATTCCAGAATTCTCTTCCTTGGGATGAGAAAGTAGAGCGAGACCCCGGACTGGAAAGAGACGTCCGTTTATTCAGCACTGGGCTGTTTTTAGATTTCCGATTTATATTCGGTATGATAAGGGAATTGGAGAGAGAGAGAGAGAGAGAGAGAGAGAGAGATAGAGAGAGAGAGAGAGAGGCGAAGAAGAAGAAGAAGAAGAAGAAGAGAGAGATGAGCAAGGAGAGAAGAGAGAGAGAAGAGAGAAGAGAGCGAGAGAGAGAGATGAGAGAGAGAGAGAGGGGGGGGGGGGAGGCGAAGAAGAAGAAGAAGAGAGAAAGAAGAGAAGAGAAGGGGGGGGGGGGGAAGCTGGAGGAGAAGAAGGAAGGAGGAAGAAGAAAAAAGAACGAAGAAGAAGAAGAGAGAGAGAGAGACCGAAGACAGAGAGGAGGAGAGAGAGAGAGAGAGAGAGAGAGAGAGAGAGAGAGGCGAATAATAGCAAGCTTCAGCGATCGTGGTATGTGCACAATGGCCAGGCAAGCTGGTCACCCGAACTGAC
>NC_061097.1:33265461-33275461 GCF_015104395.2 Macrobrachium nipponense
ATCTTTAGAAATATACAATTCTGAAAAAATATACGAGATAATCGAAAGAAAACATTATTGCAGCAGTTTTATGACCATTTTTCTAAAACTAATTCTTTAATCATTTTCAATTGTAGTTAAATTAAAAAGGAATATCTGTAAAAATATATAATTTTCAAAAACTGTGTGGCAATTACTGGAAACCTTCATTGTAGGAGTTATAGCAATATTTTAAAATAATTCTGATATTTTCATTTGCCTAAAAATTAAAAATAAATTTCTATAGAAATATGTAATCCTGTAAAAATACAAGACAATAACAGAAAACCATTATTTCATATATCTTCGGGGTAAACTATTCGCCATGAACTGCAGAATGCATATATGCAACAGTAAGTTATAATTACTCTAATTCTTTAAAGAAAAAGGGGCAAATGACATAAAGAACTAGAGATAAAAAGTTCGACCAATTCAATTAATTATTCGCAAAACATAAAACGGGTAACACAGAATTTTGGTACCTGGGCCCCAGCTTCAACAGGGTACGTAATGTCCCTTGAAGGTTTGAAAAGTCTCGACCGTTTTATTTTTTTATGAGAGAGAGAGAGAGAGAGAGAGAGAGAGAGAGAGAGAGAGAGAGAGAGAGAGAGAGAATAATATTCTTTTGCCTTTCAACATCGCATTTCCTCTTGTAGAGATAAGTACCCTGATGCATTCTTAATTACCTTTCTGTTCTGCTGTAATCTATCCATCTTACGAATATCTGTTCCATTAATGTAATCCTATTAACATCAAGTTTATCTCGTCCAATCACTGACATTGCTTCAATTAAGTCTCTCTCTCTCTCTCTCTCTCTCTCTCTCTCTCTCTCTCTCTCTCTCTCTCTCTCTCTCATACACAAACATTTCATCGTATTGCTACGACAACATGCATTAATGTACACAGATTGAAGATCACTGAGAAGCGTCTCAACTGCTAGACCATGCACAACAGGGGAAGGAGGATTTAGCCGAAGGTACTGAGAGAGAGAGAGAGAGAGAGAGAGAGAGAGAGAGAGAGAGAGAGAGAGAGAGAGAGAGAGAGAAGCATGAGTAGTTGCAAAAGAGAGATACATCTTAATTCACTGCCTTCGAGAACTCCAAAATTAGTTGAAAGAATAAAAGCGAATGATTCGAGAATTGAGGATGAAATAAAAGAGATTAAACAAATGTCTGTCATTATTATTGTGATTATTATTGTAATCATTACTATTATTATTTCCAATAAAGCATAAATTTCCAATGCAAAAGGATTTTTTCTCAATAGATCGTTCATCTGAAATGCAAGTGTAATATATCGTTTCACGAAAGAGAATTCTAATAATAGTCTTTCTACATAACCTGAAATTACAATAATTCATATTTTTAACGTTAATTGCAAAAATGCATGTTAACGGTAATTACGAAAATGCATATCATTATCAACGATAACTGCAAAAGCGCATAATATTATCAACTATAATTACAGCTATGCATACTGTTGTCAACGACATTTACAAAAATGTATATTATCAACTAATAGAAGCTGTCTAGTAGTGAAAGGTGAAGTGTGACCACCGTAGGGTTTATCCCCACCACTCGTCTCGTGTCACTTGCAAAAAATAAAAGATGATAAATATTAATGAAAGAGGAAAATCCCAAATTAAGAATAACGGAGAATTTTCTTGATAAATGGAATAAGGAAGCAAAACCAAACAAAGGAGAGAGGGAGGGAGGGATAGCATCCTTTCGCAAGAAACATCAGACGAAGGTGATATAGGATTAGGAACAGGGAATAGCTGATAATAAAAAGAGAGATGAAGAGAGACTAGAAACTGGGAGCGAACAGACACAAGTGGATAAAGGAGGATGAGGTGAACAGAGGGAAAGACGGATATAAAATCGACAGAAGTGATGTAATTGATAAACAAACGAGAGATGGCGGAAGGAACAAAGGCGCTTGGATAGGTAAATCTGAGAAGAAAAGAGAGAGAGAGAGAGAGAGAGAGAGAGAGAGAGAGAGAGAGAGAGAGAGATAGAGAGAGAGAGAGAGAGAGGATGAGATAATAATGAAGAAAAGGCCGCAGTATCTAGCAAAAGGATGGGATGTGAGAGGAATTAATGGGGAGGAACAATGGGGAATTAAGTGGAAGAGGAGAGAGAGAGAGAGAGAGAGAGAGAGAGAGAGAGAGAGAGAGAGAGAGAGAGAGAGAGGTTCCTAGCTTGAGGGTTGCTAGATGAACTTTTTGGCGAGGTTTTTTACATTTTTCCCCTTTACCAAGATTATTGTACATAAATTTATCTGCATATACCTTTCTTTTAATTATCTTTGCCCTTATTTTTAAGTACTGCCATCATAAGAAACAAAAAGCGTAATGTTCATAGACTTAATAATAATAATAATAATAATAATAATAATAATAATAATAATAATAATAATAATAAAAAAATTATAATAATAATAATAATAACTATTCCTATCATTATCAGTATCAATTTAAACTCAAAAACCACCCATGCAATAAATATTTCACGACACAAAGTTGAAATAATAATCATAATAATGAATATTGCTACCAGTATCATTACCTTATCGTTCACAATTTGAACTCTTCTGAACTAAAAAATAATAATAATACCTTCTAAAATCGCCCACCAAAAACCGACATATTTGTGACACCAAGTCAAAACTCCTGCCTCATCCAATCAGTACGAGAGCAGTTCACCATCCCATCCAAACCGTAGCCTACCATATCACACATATTAGGGCACTCCTAGGCCAGTGAGATCTGAAACTCAATTAGGCCTAAGGCCTAAGGTAAACAGACTGAGGAGGCCTAAGTGGGGGACTTGTACCACTTCCAGATTTAGCAATTTGGTAAGTACTCAATGACGCAACCCTACGTCAATATTTCTTCGGGCCTGCTTAGGTGTTTTAGAATGTTTTGTACTTTGCATATATTAATGGAACTATGATAATTGAAGTTATAATAATAATAATAATAATAATAATAATAATAATAATAATAATAATAATAATACTAATAATAATAATAATGACAATACACAAACCACTACACCCAAGAGCAAATACGGACAGACCTTACATAACACGAAAGGAAGGAGGGAGAGGACTACTAAGCATAGAGGACTGCGTCAACATCGAGAACAAAGCACTGGGGCAATATCTGAAAACCAGTGAAGACGAGTGGCTCAAGAGTGCAAGGGAAGAAGGACTGATAAAAGTAGACGAAGACCCACAAATATACAGAGACAGGAGAATGACAAACAGAACAGAGGAATGGCGCCACAAACCCATGCACGGACAATACATGAGACAGACTAAAGAACTGGCCAGCGATGACACGTGGCAATGGCTACTGAGGGGAGAGCTCAAGAAGGAAACTGAAGGAATGATAACAGCGGCACAAGATCAGGCCCTAAGAACCAGATATATCCAAAGAACGATAGACGGAAATAACATCTCTCCCATATGTAGGAAGTGCAATACGAAAAATGAAACCATAAACCACATAGCAAACGAATGTCCGGCACTTGCACAGAACCAGTACAAAAAGAGGCATGATTCAGTGGCAAAAGCCCTATACTGGAGCCTGTGCAAGAAACACCAGCTACCTTGCAGTAATAAGTGGTACGAGCACTAACCTGAAGGAGTGATAGAAAACGATCAGGCAAAGATCCTCTGGGACTATGGTATCAGAACAGATAGGGTAATACGTGCAAACAGACCAGACGTGACGTTGATTGACAAAGTCAAGAAGAAAGTATCACTCATTGATGTCGCAATACCATGGGACACCAGAGTTGAAGAGAAAGAAAGGGAAAAATGGATAAGTATAAAGACCTGAAAATAGAAATAAGAAGGATATGGGATATGCCAGTGGAAATTGTACCCATAATCATAGGAACACTAGGCACGATCCCAAGATCCCTGAAAAGGAATCTGGAAAAATTAGAGGCTGAAGTAGCTCCAGGACTCATGCAGAAGATTGTGATCCTAGAAACGGCGCACATAGTAAGAAGAGTGATGGATTCCTAAGGAGGCAGGCTGCAACCCGGAACCCCACACTATAAATACCACCCAGTCGAATTGGAGGACTGTGATAGACAAAAAAAAAATAATAATAATAATAATAATAATAATTATTATTATTATTATTATTATTATTATTATTATTATTATTATTATTATTATTACTTAAGAAACACTCTCTAACACGAGAGTAATATACAATGTTCTAAGGGGTCCACAATAGTTAAAATGCTAAAAGTTGGTGTATAATATATAAACACTTTATAAATGCTTTCGAACTCTTCCCTGGGTTCATCTTTGGACTGAAGATGAACCCAGCGAAGGGTTCGAAAGCTTTCATATAGCATTTGTAAATTATACACGTACTTTTAACATTCTTATATTTGTGGACCCCTTAGAACATTGTTATTATTATTATTCATTTCCAAAGTAATTTTTGGCATCAAATTACTACTATTAAAACGTGAGAGAGAGAGAGAGAGAGAGAGAGAGAGAGAGAGAGAGAGAGAGAGAGAGAGAGAAATTGTGACGTGATTGAAGATCTATGAACTATAAAATACTGAATAACCAGTACATTGCGGTCGACATGAGGTTACTGACTCTGATGTCAATTATAAGCAAATGTATCAGTATGACATAGTACAATTACACAACTACGCAACATTAATTTACTTTAATTCATTCTTATTTTTCTGAACTGTTCTCTAGTACTGAAATGAGATACTGTATGTAACAGCATATGCAACACATTTACACAGGTTTATTAAGATGGTATGTAAATTTTACATAACAACAGATCCTGAAAACATTCGTACTAGACATAAATACGTGAATGGTTCATAAAACATAGCACGTGACAACATAATACCACATGATTATATCCAGATTATAGGAAATGTCAAAATTATACATAAACGGATAATTGCTTCGCCAAAATCAACAAATGACAACCATAAATTATAACATCTCCCAAAAATAAATCCATACACAAATGAATCACTACCTATAGAGTTATAATCCAACAAAAATAGACACACAAATAAATATCGAATTTCAGAGTTATAATCCAACAAAAATAAATCCATTCACATATAGATGACAGCCTTTAGAGTTATAATGCCACAAAAATAAATACATACACAAATGAACCACAACCTCAAGAGTTATAATTCCACAAAAATAAATACGGAGACAAATAAATCACACCCTTATATAATAACCCAAACCTAAACCCACCCACAAATAAATCACAACCTTAAGTTATAATCCCACAAAATATATCTTTCCACAAAGAAATCATAACCTGGAGTTATAATCCAACAAAAATATATCCATACACAAATAAATTACAACTTTCAGTTATTATCCAACAAAAATAAATCCGTACACAAATAAATCACAACCTAAAGAGTTATAATCCCCCAAAAAATCTATCCACACATAAATCACAAACTTAAAAGTTATAATCCCCCCCAAAAATAAATACATACACTTAAACCACAACCAATAACCATTCGTCGTTTTCCAAGTTATTAATTAGCATGCCGAGTACCACAGCTGTTGATAAAATATGTCACATTCACCCCCGTGAGGATCCCAGGTGGTATTGACAGGTGAGATACCCCAGGGGGCGAGAGGAGGGAGAGGGAGGGATTACTGAACGCTTACCTGAGTGGAAGTAATTCTTTACCGGATAGATAACTCAGAATGGCTTTGCATGGTCCAAAATAATGGATACCTCGGGTGAGTTTGGTCTCGGAATTAGTGGGTAATTAGTGGATACATATTGCTTTGGGGATGTTCCCTTATTTCATGGAAAAGAAGAAGAAGAAGAAGAAGAAGAAGAAGAGGAGGAGGAGGAATAAGAGAAATAAATTTCCTAATTTCATGAAGAAGAAGAAGGAGAATAGAGGAGGAGGAGGAGGAGGAGGATGAGAAGATGAAGAAGAAGAAGAAAGGTAAATTTCCTAATTTCAAGAAGAAGAAGAAGAAGAAGAAGAAGAAGAAGAGGAGGAGGAGGAGGAGGAGGAGGAGGAGGAGGAGAAACAACAAACATACCAAACAAGAAGAAGGAGAAAGGGAATTAGGAAAGTGTTTCTTTATAGCAACACACCAAGAACTAAATTATTCAAGGGACGAAAGTGTACTACGTATAAAACGTGCTAAAAATAACCTGTCGTCTCGTCTTTGCACCATAAAAATAGAATTTAAATCTTTGGGAAAATGGAGAAGTCATATAAACATACATAAGTTATTGGAAAAGAGATTTGCCCAAGGAAATCGCATTACTCTCGAAGGACTGAAGGCCGTCAAACGTTTACAGTTTTCGTCATAAAACGTATTATGCCAAGACAGTCAAGGTTATAAAAATAAAGTTGAAGTTGAAACTGGAATCTCTGTTTATCTATCTATCTATCTATCTATCTATCTACTATCTATTATCTATACTATATCATAATATATCTATCTATATTATATTATATATATATATATATATATATATATATATATACACACACATATATATATATATATATATATGATGTGTATATACAATATATGTGTATATACATACTGTAATATATATATATCCCATTATTATGTTAAATGTTTACTAATATATATAAATATATATATATATATATATATATATATATATATATGTGTGTGTGTGTGTGTGTGTGTGTGTGTGTGTGTGTGTGTGGTGCATTATGATGAAGATGGGATAGAATTTGAACAGAATGAATAGTAATGATACAAATGGATAAATATAATATAAACAAGTTTCAACTACGGAGCAAATAAATAAATAAATAGAGAGAGAGAGAGAGAGAGAGAGAGAGAGAGAGAGAGAGAAGAGAGAGAGAGAGAGAGAGAGAGAGCGCACGTGATTTATCCAGCGAGGTGCAGTAGTTAGACAGTGCCACTATATGTACACTCCATGGGAAGACCAGGAAATGGCGTAATTAAGGCTAATAGGGAGAATAACTTCTATCCGACTTCATTTCATAATGCAATTTGAATGTTTCTCGGTTCCTGATATTAGGGGAAGGTGCAATCAGCCAAAATGGACATTGTGGAGGCTAAGTGGTGCCAGAAAAGGATCGCGACTGCTTGGTCATTGGGTCATATCACGGTATGTGTGTATATATATATATATATATAATATATATATATATATATATATATATATATATATATATATCTATATCTATATATATAACATACATATATATATAATTATATATACCTATATTATAGATATATATATGTTGTGTGTGTGTTGTGGTGTGTGAGTGTGTGTATATTTAAATATAATATTATATAATATATATACATATATATTATATATATATATATATATATAATATTATATGTGCGTGTGTGTGTGTGTGTGAGTGTGTGGTATAAATATATATAATATATATATATATATATATATATATATATATATATATGTGTGTGTGTGTGTGTGTGTGTGTATGTATGAATAATTATCACATCACCGTGATTATTCATTTAAATTATTCGAGCTGCAAATGTCCTCTAATATCTAATTCGCTCTACCTCGGAATTGATATATTTTCATATACGTAAAACCAAAGGGGAATTTTCTAGCTGATAACAATTTCGTCCTCTCGTGGGTTCGAACCACCGCCCAGGACGTCAGTGAGGTTACCGAATCGGTTAACGTCACTGACATCCTGATATCCTCTGTTTGCTGAGCGATGGTTCGAACCCACGAGAGGACGAAATTATTATCAAATGCAAAAATCACCTTCGGTCCACACATATATGAAAATATATTAATTCCGAGGTAGAACGAATTAGATATTAAAAGACATTTGTATCTCTGATATATATATATATATATATATATATATATATATATATATACATATATATATATTTCACACACACACAAACATATACACGTGTGTGTACTCTTGTATTGCCCTCTCAATATTTCCCCAACCTTGATTATTCCGACATTGTAAACTTGTTAAATGAAGGTAATGTAGTAGAACTTTATAATTATGAATATGAGATAATAAATTACTATAAGAACTAATTATAGTATATTTTGGGAGTAGTATTGTTGTGTTTTTAATTGAGTTCAGATGTTTAATAATTCATATTTATAAATTTTTTTGTGGATTTAAATATTTATTCAAAATGAGTATCTCTTGTGCAAGATTATTTTATAATGATGTAAATAATAATAATGTATTGAAAGTTTGTTGCGATATTTAGTCAATAAAGTAATAAATAAATAATATGTATATATGATATATATAAATATATATTTATATATATATATATATATATATATATAATATATGGAGAGAGAGGAGAGAGAGAGAAGAGAGAGAGACGAGAAGAGAGAGAGAGAGAGAGAGAGAGAGAGAGAGAGAGAGAGAGAGAGAGTTGCTTCAACATTAAAGTCAGCAGCAATGAAGATTAATAAAAATACAATAGTAAATACAATAGTATATAATATATATATATATATATAATATATATAGATACTCTTCTATATCATTACACTCCAGCAAAACATGGAATCAAGATACAAACTCTCCTGTAGTTATGTCAGAGAGAGAGAGAGAGAGAGAGAGAGATTACATAAGTAAAAAAGAAAAAAATCCTAATTAACGCGGGACATGCCAGTGTTGAGCCTGTCAAAATCTCGTTAAAGTACACTCTTTCACTATTGATTCCTGACCTTTCAGGAAATGTGAAGGGATCCGACCCCACTACCTACTTGGACCAGATTTGTAAGTAATAAGTGATGCAACAAAGACGTCGCGACAACCAGGCGCTTTTAATGGGGCAAGAGCTACGTGGAAAAGTTATTATATTTTCGTTTTTAAGCCGTATTAGAATTGAATTGAATACAGAATTTGGGCCAACGGCCAAGCACCGGGACCTATGAGGTCATTCAGTGCTAAAACGGATATATCAAGTCAAAGGTTTGAAAGGTGTAACGTGAGGAACACATTGACGTTGCACTATGAATCAATTGTTAAGGGAGGGTGTAAAAAATTAAAATTGAAGAAAGCGAACATGAATAGAAGTACAGTAAAAGGAACGGAAGGGGTTACAGCTAGGGGCCGAAGCATGCCGCAAAGAATGTTAAGTAATGCCTACAGTGCACAGCAATGAGGTGCACTGACGGCACTAAACCCCCTACGGGGAAGCCGGATTAGAAAACACACAAGAGCAACTAAATTTGATATGAGAACTTGTGCATCAGCTTTTACATCTTTGTAAATAAATGTTTGTTATCATTAAGTAGTTTTCAACATTTAAGGCAGAATAATTTTTACTGAACTCTCTCTCTCTCTCTCTCTCTCTCTCTCTCTCTCTCTCTCAGTACTAAATATGTCCACTAAAGCTACAATATTCAGACTTATAGAAAGGCAATCAACTTTCAACATTAATAGCACAGCTAATATTTTTGCTTAATCTCTCTCTCTCTCTCTCTCTCTCTCTCTCTCTCTCTCTCTCTCTCTCTTTCCCCAATGCTAGCATACCCAAACTTTTAGCAAAGCCAATTAACTTTAAAATAAAAGCATAACTATTTTTGGCTTCTCTCTCTCTCTCTCTCTCAGTACTAAATATGTCCACTAAAGCTACAATATTCAGACTTATAGAAAGGCAACCAACTTTCAACTTTAATAGCACAGCTAATATTTTCGCTTAATCTCTCTCTCTCTCTCTCTCTCAAAACTTTTTCCCCAACGCTAGCATACCCAGACTTCTAGCAAAGCCAATTAACTTTAAAATAAAAGCATAACTATTTTTGGCTACCCCCCCCTCTCTCTCTCTCTCTCTCTCTCTCTCTCGTCTCTCAAAAATCGTCTCTCTAACTCTCTCTCTCTCTCTCTCAGTTCTAGTGCTAAAACTTTCCCCCAATACTAAGATACCCAGACATCTAGCAAAGCCA
>NC_061097.1:33280461-33290461 GCF_015104395.2 Macrobrachium nipponense
CCATTAGATTTCGTTTTAAACAAACTCAAGGAAAAAGAAAGGGAGGGTACCTTTAATCCACAAATTCCTGTTGACATTTTAATTGATTTTGATTAAAAAGCTTTGTGTTAGTTCAACTGTATTTAGCTTCAGAGGGCAGGGTTACCGACAAAACTTCGGAATAGCTATGGGGTCACCATTATCTCCAGTGTTAGCAAATCTGTGCATGGAATTGTTTGAAGCTGATTTAGTTAGCCGTTGTCCTGAGGACATTAAGCCTTTTCTATGGGTCAGATTTGTTGACGATATCTTTTTGATTTATAAAGGTAGTGTTATTCAGTTTAATCGTTTTTTAGAATTGTTAATAACTTGATACCATCCATTAACTTTTCAGTTGAATTTGAGGTCGACAATAATTTGCCATTTCTGGACGTTCTGGCTCACCATGACCCTGTTACTTTTAACTTTACATTTAGTGTATACAGAAAAGACACCAATGCAGAAATGTACATTCATTTTTTATTCATACCATAGCCAACGTATAAAGTCTAATGTAATCGTCAACATGGTAACGAGAGGGCTTCGGATTTGTGATCCACAGTACATAGACAAGGAAATGAAACATATAAGAGAGGTTTTCACGAGACTGGGATACCCAAAATATTTTATTGATTTCCAAGCGTTTACCAAGCCCGGGCTAGAAAAAAACTTTATAATTTCCACCGAAACCGGGAAATATGAATTCAAAAGTAGTCAGTGTATTCCGCTTCGTCCTTATCATCATAGTTTGGAAAGGGTGCAACATTTATTAAAACAGAATAGGGAAAATAGGTTGGATTTAGCTTTTAGGTATAATACCTCGTTAAAATCAAAGTTGATTGGGAATCATGAAAAAGAAAGGAAAGATGACGTTGGAGTTTATGTGGTACCGTGTAAAGATTGCAATAAGGGTTATTATGGGGAATCTGGCAGGGGATTAGGTATAAGATTAGAGGAACATAAGCGATCATGTAGGTTGGATCGAAATATAGTTCAGTTGCCAGACATACGTTAGAGTTAGGGCATGTAATTGACTGGGAAGGAGCGAGAGTAATTTACAAAGATAATAACGCAAGTAGACGCAGAGTAGTTGAAGGGGCTCTTATTAAAAATATTTTAAACGTGTTTGATTTTAACAAATCATTTACCCAAGAGGATGCATTTTTAAATTATTTGGTTCTTAAAACTGTAAATATTAGAACAGACGTTGTTTGCACCACTCCTACTGCCCAGGTTGTCTCTCTTTCTCCTGCCCAGGCATTGGAAGGAAGAACCCCCATTGCAGGTGCCGATGCAGAAGTTTTGGACGAGGGAACAGCCGAACACACAGAGGAGGTAGTTACAACCACGACGATCGGCTCGTCTTTTGGCCAGACATTGAACGATGGGAATAACATAATTAAGAGAGTTTGTTTTGGTGGTTATCTCCCTCGGAGACGTTTCCAGAGTCCTGCCTGT
Organism: Macrobrachium nipponense; assembly: GCF_015104395.2. NCBI lineage: Eukaryota > Metazoa > Arthropoda > Malacostraca > Decapoda > Palaemonidae > Macrobrachium > Macrobrachium nipponense. Next base: position 33,281,938 of record NC_061097.1, read on the forward strand.
CCTTCGTAACACTTTTCCTTTTTTTTTTTTTTGTATATAATTTTTGAAAAGAAAAATCAGTACGGCTGATGAGGTCTACTGATCAAGTAGACGAAAGCTCCCGTCTTTTATGTGTTTTATTTTTAATACACATTTTACATAATTGTGGACCTTTGATTACTTGAATATATATATATATATATATATATATAATATATAATATATATATATATATATATATTTTACACGTAAACAGTATATCAGTGTATATCATGACAAATGGAAGACAGCTTAACTCCTTTATATTGATAATGTAACATTTCTATTTTTTGGAAAAAGGTAGAGTTGCCCCTGCTAAATATACACCAGTTGTATGTATGTAAAAAGGGAAAGGTGTCCTCCCTGAGCTCAGTAAATGTTTCTATTTATTTGCACGATCTTTATATAATATATATATATATATATATATATATATATATATATAAAGATCGTGCAAATAAATAGAAACATTTACTGAGCTCAGGGAGGACACCTTCCCTTTTACATACATACAACTGGTGTATATGTTTAGCAGGGGGCAACTCTACCTTTTTCCAAAAAATAGAAATGTTACATTATCAATATAAAGGAGTTAAGCTGTCTTCCCCTTTTTCCCCCCCCCCCCCCCCCCCCTCCATTTGTCATGATATACACTGATATACTGTTACGTGTATATATATATATAGGTATATATGTATTGTGACGAAGGGAAATTTCGTTGTCTTGTGAAAGCTTATACAAAAATTCCTACATTTTATTATTTATTATTATTATTATTATTATTATTATTATTATTATTATGCTTTTAAAAAAACCAGCCATCACAGAGGTAGTGCTCTCTCTCCACCATCGAGGAAATTATATATCGCCCACCATCGAGAAATTATATATCGGATACCGTCCTTTACGAGAGAGAGAGAGAGAGAGAGAGAGAGAGAGAGAGAGAGAGAGAGAGCCTACTTCACCTCTCTCGTCCATCAGACTTTCACATTTCCAGCATCTTTCTTGATATATCTTTGCCGAGAGGTCGTCTTTTTCCTGATGCCCTGGGAGAGTAAAAGCTTTCGTCTATAAACACATTAAGAGGAGGAGGAGGAGGAGGAGGAGGAGGAGGAGGAGGAGGAGGAGGAGGAATTGCTCTGAAAAAAGAAACTTTAAAATCCCTCCATGAACCGGAACGTCCCTCCAAGAACTGAAAAATCCCTCCATAAACTGAAAAATCCCTCCAAAAACTGGAAAATCCCTGCATGAACTGGAAAATCACTCCATGAACTGGAAAATACCTCGATGAACTGGAAAATCCCTCGAAAGAGGGTCTTCCTCCTAAATACACAGGATATAAGGAGAAGCACTCGCCAATGGAATTTAGTCACTCGCCCCTCGGCAGTTCTCGCTGGGAAATGTCCTGTAGATCTGGACGAAACATCGCGTTGGAGAGAGAGAGAGAGAGAGAGAGAGAGAGAGAGAGAGAGAGAGTATTGTATAAGCAGTAAACACCAATAATAATAATAATAATAATAATAATAATAATAATAATAATAATAATAATAATAATAATAATAATTCATATGAGAAAATTCGAGCGAAAATCCTCGCTTGATAAATTAGGTGGAAAACATAAGCTTCAAGGAATCTCGTAATATCCTGAGGAAAATATTGGTGGGATCCAGCGAAGGAGGTAACATTTTCTCCCATATTTTATGGATCCAGGAGACTCCCCCTCTGCCCATAAAAAACGGTTGTTAAGGATGGAGAGGTCTTCATCTTCCCCGGCGTTTTAAGAGGATCTGATATACCGTATTTCAACGCTTGCTTTAAAAAGAAAAAAAAAAAAAGTTGCCAAAAATCTTCGGCGTAAACGAGTTTACTGTGGCGCACAATGGCCCATAAAGCTTTCCCCAACGTCCCGGTGGTGGTCTGTTCTATATCGTTGCCAGACGCACGATTATGGATAATTTTAACCTTAAATAAAATAACAACTACTGAGGCACATTGGCTGCAATTTGGTACGTTTGATGACTGGAGGGTGGATGATCAACATACCACTTTGCAGCCCTCTAGCCTCAGTGTCGGAAGAACATTCAGCGAAACACTTTAATTTCTCGATCATAAAATCGGAAATGCAATGGCAATTACTAAAATACATCTTATTTTTAGTAAACATAGATTCTTAAAGAATCTTTTTTACTGGAAAAAGCGCAATACAGTGATACAATTACTAATATACATCATATCCTCAGTAAATATATATTTTTAAAGAATCTTTTTATTGGAAGAAATGTAATACAGTGACTATATTTTATAATAAAAATAACTTGGCTTAGTAATTTTTCTGGAGGATGGAAGAGGAAAAATTATTAGGACACAATTTTCTAATTTTCGAGAAAAAAAACTTGGATTAACAATTTTACAAAAAGGATAAGAAAAACGAAAATTATTGTATTCTTTTGTTTAAAAAAAAAATCATCTGTAAACTCCTGAAGTGTGAGACGGAAGCAAAAATAGTTCCGTAACATTAACAGAAACATGAGAGAATTTTAAGTTCATAACTGTAAAACTATAATGCATCGAAATTTTCTTTTTATCGTCATTTTCAAATCTAATTATCATATGAACGAATATTACCATCAGTCAAGATTAATCAAAGAAATCTCTTGATTCGCAAAACCAATCTGTCTCTGAAATTTATAAAGAAGACATAACGGATCGTCAGTGAAAAACATAGTTCATGATAAATTAAAGGGGAAGAACATAATACGAAGGCAAAAACAAAATCAGAATATTCCTACCTTAATAAAGTGTGGTAATGCTATGTCGAATAATTGTGTAAGCCTATAAGCCTATTGCCCACCGGTTATTATTGGTGAACGATACAAAATTCTATTAATGCATAATTCTCCACTACGAACGAATTAGCGGAAATTGAACGCAAAGAGAAATTAATAGTGTATTCCATTTCATGGATTAAACGTGGTAATCTGGAAGTCCAGTTCAATTTTATTACTCGGGGTAAAGCGACTTTTTTTTTAATCAATTTGGAATGAGTGGTCGAGAAGAACACTAAATTTTAAAGCTGTAGGAGAATTATTTATTAATTTGTTTCATCAGTTAATCAGGAGCTGAATCAATATTGACGAGAAAAAAAAAAACACTGAATGAGTTTCATCTCCCTTTGTCACGGTATACTCCATCATCAATTAGATCAAGTCTTATTTCCTAGAAACCTAATCTAGTCATCTGTGGCCTTTATTCAATAACCCTACTTCATTAATGTTTTACATATCCGAATTCATCATTAATAAAAACTGTCAAATTTCATCATCTCTAAACTTCCTGTATTTAATGCTGTGAATAATGATTTCCAGTTTTTAGCCCTGAATCATATTATCAAGCTATAAAATATTTTTTTATCTATAGAGCACAAAAAATATAAACCTAATGAAATTCAATGATAAATAACAGATAACGATTTTAATTCTATACTTATCGAATTGCATAAAAAAAACATGAAAATTCAACGTATTCTTGGAGCATGTAACTGACCTCTAAAAACCAGTTTCACAATTGTACTCTGGTATAATTAGCGAACAGAAGTTTGGAGTTGATTGCTGTTCGGATACCAAGTTAATTGTAGGGGAATTACTGTCTTTACTGCACCGATATATATATATATATATATATATATATATATATATATATATATATATATATATATATATATATATATATATATATATATATATATATCATTCGAGCTACAAATGTCCTTTAATATCTAATTCGCTCTACCTCGGAATTGATATATTTTCATATATGTACCGAGGGGAATTTTTTAGTCGATAATAATTTCGTACCCCCATGGGATCGAACCACCGTCCAGTTGGACGGGGAACGAAATCAGGATCGGACAGTGACGCTGCCGAAACGGCTATCAAGAGAGGCTAAAGGTTTATATCGATTCTGACCATTTCAAATCAACGCCGATCTCGTTGTATTTGTAATTAGAATCGATATGGAACCCCCTCCACTATGCTGCCGATTCGAGCGTTTGACCCACGCAGCCTTGTTATGAATATCACATCACCGTGATTCATATAAATCATTCGAGCTACAAATGTCCTTTAATATCTAATTCGCTCTACCTCGGAATTGATATATTTTCATATATGTACCGAGGGGGAATTTTTTAGTCGATAATAATTTCGTACCCCCATGGGATCGAACCACCGTCCAGTTGGACGGGGAACGAAATCAGGATCGGACAGTGACGCTGCCGAAACGGCTATCAAGAGAGGCTAAAGGTTTATATCGATTCTGACCAGCGAATTAGATATTAAAGGACATTTGTAGCTCGAATGATTTATATGAATCACGGTGATGTGATAAAATATCATATATATATATATTAATAATATATAGAAGATATATTATATATATATATTATATATATATATATATTTGTGTGTGTGTGTGTGTCTGTGTGTCGGGCGTGAGTGTACTTTTAATACTTTTTTGTAAATCTAAACCTCCGCTGTGACCCAAAACAAGACAATGAAAATTTTCCATATATAACCAAATAACAAAAGTAACAAATATATTAAAATATACAGTATATATCAGGAATTAACTATTTCTAAATATTACTAGTGTTAACATTCTTCTCTCTCTCTCTCTCTCTGTAGTATAATGAAAATGCGAGACTTTGCAAGTGCAGATCTACGAACAGAAATTGTCATTAACTGTTAAAAATTGAAATATTCAACTGTAAACTAAGTATTCACGAGATATCAAGTATAGCAGCAATGCTTTTAAAATGAAATAGCAGATATTTTATGTTTGCAATAGCGTACCCATTTTCTGTCATGCCTACTAAAGAAAACGATACTCAATTTTATGGGTCACTAAACCTTTCTTTACCATGACACCTGCTGCTAATTCGTAGCAAATATAATGACAATGACGCATCGTAAAACGTGTTCCATGGCCAGGATATCAAATTACGAAAAGGAATGTGTAGTTTTCAGAGAACTGGAGGAAATAAGGTTATTATTTTCCTCATTTCCCTTTTACCGATACACACGTAATGCACACACAAAAGATTCAGATTCATAGGATACAATGTAGAAAAGTAAAAACCAATCTGTCAGATATATCATCATCATTATTATTATTATTATTATTATTATTATTATTATTATTATTATTATTATTATTATTATTAACCTATTCATATAGAACATGTCCACAGGGGCATGAATATAGTTGAAAGATAAATTACGAATGCGGAAAGAAAATTATATTCGAAAAATACATGAAAATAGTTTTAATATCAGACATTCAGAGGGTTAATTCCAGTCCTCTGGGTCACCTTTCCTATAACTGTAGGGGGTAAATCTTCAAACAAATTAATTTCTTACGGCAGATTTTCATTTAAAATACTGTTCTTGACAGTCCCAAAAGAAAGCTAATAAAAATAATAATAATAATAATAATAATAATAATAATAATAATAATAATAATAATAATAATAATATATCCACCATCCAGGAATTTCAGCACAAAAGGAATACATCCAAATGAAGGAAAATTATATATTCTGAAAGACACTATAATTAATAACATCTCTTTGCCACATTTTCAATAAAAAACGCTATTTTAAACGTTTTTTTTCCACTGAACTAAACACACGCGCATAACAATTCTTTCTCTCTCTCTCTCTCTCTCTCTCTCTCTCTCTCTCTCTCTATCTCTCTCTTATATATATATATAGATATAGATATATATATATAATATATATATATATATATATATAATATGTATATATACATATATAATATATATATATAATATACATACATACATACATGCATGTATATACATATATATATATATATATATATATATATATATATATATATATGTAGTATGTATGTATGTATAACTGAATCACGAAAGTTTGGAACGTACATATATATATATATATATATATATATATATATATATATATATATATATATATATATACATATACATACACACACACACACACACACACACACACACACATATATATATATATATATATATATATATATATATATTCACAACCCATATTAGAAACAAAAAGAAAGACTGCTCATTCAGCCAAAACTGCCTCCCCTATTTAAAGTTCCTGACACGAAAAAATAGGGAGGAAAAATTACAAAACAATGGTTGTAATTATCTATTCATTCAGGAGGAAGGATAAAAAATATTGGAATGTTTATAAGGCCGAGATCATTTTTTCTATGAAAATAGTAGGTCATTACGTACAATGAGGAAGCAGGAAGTCATAATCATAATACTAAAGAAAATAAAAAGATAATGATGATAAATGTGATAATAAATGATAAGGGTGATTCGTTTGAATTACATCAAAGTTGTGCTTATCATTTTATTCATAAATATATGTATATATCTATCTAGCTAGCTATCTATGTCTATATAAGATACCTACTACATGATTTTTTTCATAATTTATACATATGACATATATATATATATATATATATATATATATATATATAATATATATATATATAGGTGTAAACATGTTTATATATAAATAACTTTTATATCAATACATACATATATATATATATATATATATATATGTGTGTGTGTGTGTGTGTGTGTGTGTGTGTGTGTGTAGGAATGTACGTTTATGTACAAATATAAAATACGAACTTAACCATTGCATAATAGTTTAAACTTCCCCCTCAAGCGCTTAAAGGCATAGCATCAAAAGGGCGCCAGAGGGAAGGGAGCCACCTTCAAGGTGAAGTGTATATGGGACACTCTCCTCCTTCCTTCACGCCGAGGTTGGAGGATGTCGCCGATGGGACTTCTGAAGGATTCGTAATCATAAAAGTATTGAAGGATTAAGTGGGAAGGATGGTAATGACTGAAAATAATCAAGATAAAAATTGTATTAATTTATTTAGTTTAGAAAGACTGCCAATAAAAAATATTGAAGGAATAAGGTTAGTGGGAATAGTGACAATGCCTGTAAATAATCACGATAAAAATGGTATTATATAATACTGTCCTATCATTTACAATGGCAATACTATAATTTTACAATGGTTTATTATTTAATATATCAAGAAGCCGTTCTCTCTCTCTCTCTCATTTTCTTGTTGAAAATGAGAGCGAAAGATAAAATTGAAACTACAATACCGAGACGTTCTGTGTTACATGCAAATAAAATATATATATATATATATATATATATATATATATATATATATATATATATATATATATTATATATATATATATATATATAATTCAGCGTTTCAGATAATACGAGGGAAAGCAAAACTAATAAAATTTTGCTCATGATCGAATACATTTTTTTTTAAATTGATGGAGTTATTTTTTTTCTCTCTCTCTCTCCAATATGATCACTTATTGTATGCCTTGTCTTGCATAAAGGGATGCTGTATACTAAAAGCTCGTCTGTAATTGTTTGTAATGATATTTATTCGAGGTTTCACGAAAAAAGCAAGGAAATGATTAATTTACGAATTATTACATGAAAATTTTCTTAAAGACTATTCAACAGAAAGTAAATTTAATATATATGTATATATATGTATATATAAAATATATATAATAATATATATAATATATATTATATATATACATATACAAGCAAAAATATCTCCTGATAATACGGGAATAAACGTCGAAAGTTAACTTCAAAGTATTATTTGCACATAGGAAAATGTACAAATAAAGAAGACAGACTGAAGAGTACAAAGAAGAAGAAGAAGAAGAAGAAGAAGAAGAAGAAGAAGAAGAAGACGCTATTTTACAGAAAAGTAAACAATAGGAAATCGAAGAGGGCCTTTTGGGGAAATGCCACTTCGAAGTGCATGGCCATTGTTTGTATCTCTCCCGATTATCAGGAGGATTTCATGAGAGGTCACGAGAGGTCAGCTGAACAATAGAGAGAGAGAGAGAGAGAGAGAGAGAGAGAGAGAGAGAGAGAGAGAGAGAGAGAGAGAGAGAGAGGCTTGGTAGACGCCTTCTCCTTTAACTTCACTTTCTCATGCGAACATTCTCTAGTCGTTCATTTGCTGAGTTCTTCACATAAGAGAGAGAGAGAGAGAGAGAGAGAGAGAGAGAGAGAGAGAGAGAGAAATAATCTGTGAACACGGGTATATGAATATTTAATCACATATAAATATATATGAATGGCCACGAGTTAAAAAAGTTCCTATATCTCTCTCTCTTATTGAGAGAGAGAGAGAGAGAGAGAGAGAGAGAGAGAGAGAGAGAGAGAGAGAGAGAGAGAGAGAGAGAGAGAGAGAGATCCGAATTACAATTTATGAATACCGAGATGTAAATATGTATACGTAAACACAAGAGTAGTCAAGAGTAAATATTCACCTCTCTCTCTCTCTCTCTCTCTCTCTCTCTCTCTCTCTCTCTCTCACGTCGTACATGAAAGAACTTGGCA
>NC_061097.1:33295461-33340461 GCF_015104395.2 Macrobrachium nipponense
TGAGTAAGGTGGTTGCATGTAGAGCGAAGGAAATCAGCTTGCCTGCCTAGGCCACGCCCACTTGACACCTGGGCGGTTGTCAGATAAAGGCTGGCTTGTAGTAATTGTAATCTAATTAAAATGTTATTCATTACACATTCTTAAGGTAACTATAATGGTAATTCTAGTTCTAGCTGAAATTTGCTAAATAGATGATGACGTCGCACTACACATATGACTTCACATACCGAAATATTTCTTGCAAATCAAAGAAAATCTAAAGATTTCATTGTTTCCCTGATTTATGTGACACCAGACACCACAATGTAGCTATGTTAAAATGCCAACATAGTTAAAAAGACCGCCTTCCCTCTCTGACAACTGAAAGATGACGAACAGAGTATAAATGGGGAAGAGCTTAGTGATAGAAAACGATCAAGCAAATATTCTCGGGGACTGTGGTATCAGAACACAATAGACCAGACGTGACGTTAATTGACAACATTAAGAAGAAAGCATCACTCATTGATGTCGCATTACAATGACACCATAGTAGAAGGGAAAAGATTGAAAAGTATTATGGACAGAGAGAGAGAGAGAGAGAGAGAGAGAGAGAGAGAGAGAGAGAGAGAGAGAGAGTAGTACAACTATAAAGACTGATACATAAATATGTACACTGATCTTGACCCTGTATGTGAAAATGACCTCCATAGGCACTCTACTACCCTGTTTAAGTAGATCAAAGGAATAGTCAGAATCCAGATTTGGAATAAAAATTGGCCCTTGAAAACTCTACGGGTTATCAACGAATTTTTAACTACAGCCTCTGGCATCGTTGAATAAAATAAAAATTTACTTTCATAATTACCTGTATTAAGACTTGCCAACCTTCGGTGCGTTGCTCGCCAGTTTAAGCAACAATAAGAAAACAATAATTAAGAAAAATACATATAAAATTAATGGAGCTCAGGTAACAATTACTTTTAATACTAAATGTTTAATAGAGGGTCAACTTCCAAAATAAATATAAAATAAAATAATCATTAAAATGAAAATATAACTTTAGAAATAAAAATAATACAGATGAAATACAAATAAAATAATAATCACAAAAATAAAGATGAAATTATTAAAATACAAATGAAAAAATAAAAAAAATAATAGAAATAAAAATAAAAATAATAAAAATACAAAAATATAAATAAAATTAGTAAAATAATAAACTATATTTAATTCGTTCCTTGACAATGTCTTGGTAAAGACGAAAGCGCTTGGATTTCTGCCTATCATTTTTCTGTGGTATCCGCTTACTTAATGAAGTCACGTGCATCTACTGTGATTTTTTAAGCATTATATATATAATATATATAGATATATATATATATATATATATATATATATATATGTGTGTGTGTGTGTGTATGTGTGTGTGTGTGTGTTTTGGTGTGTGTAACAGTGCGGTAAATACGCTGACAAAGCCGAGATACTTAATCTTCTTTATACAAAGAAAAACACTTACAATGCGGCCTCTAGCCGGCTTAGTATTTCTCAAAACATTAAGTTGGTTGCCTCTAAGAAGATTATACGCGCGCACTAGCGCGCTTGCGTGTATGTGTATGTATGTTCTCCTGTCCATACGTTGCATTGTTTACTACCTAATGTTTGGGATGTTCAAGCGTTCAACTAATATAAAAGGATTGGCTCTCTCTCTCTCTCTCTCTCTCTTCCTAATCCCCAACACAATCGGATTCTTCAACGCCAATCCTCTCAGTATTGTTACAGAATTCCATCTCGATCTATGTCACGTTCCCCTCATATTCCAACTCAGTTTCATTATACATTGAAATATTACATCCATTAAATTCCCTGTCTCGCGTCATTTTCCATTCCATTCCTTCCCGGAATATGTTCCCATAATTCAGCGTCAACGTGACGGTACAGAGATCCTTTATTTTGATCACATCATTACGGAAATAATTATGCAAGTACGGAGATAATTTATTTCTATCATAGCGTTCAGAGATAATTACCAAAGTTTCAGAGAGATTCATGAGTGTCATCAAAGCGTTAGGATGATGGTATCACCAGGGCGTTGTATTGATGATTCATTGCTATAATTTTATTAGAAAGATAATTCAGAAGTTGAGCACTATTCACACGGAAAAGCCCACCAAAGGGGCCACTGATTTGAATTTTAAGCTTCCGACGAATATGGTGTTCAATGGGAAGAAGTAACAGAAGGTAAAAGACGATACAGAAAGATTAAATCAGTTAGCAGTAAAGAAACAATAATTTATCACATAGATAAATAGATAAAAATGTAGGAAAATGCAAGGATACTTGTTCCAGGGTAGTAATGCATTGCATCCTGAAGGAGACAGGCCAACGGTGAGACGAATAAAGGACTTCTGGGACAGAGGATGTGACGAATAAAGGACTTCAGGGACAGGACGATTGTTGACGAAATAAAGGAGTTCCTAGGACAAGAGGAATGGACGACCTAAAGGAGTTCCAGGACAGAGGATGTGACGAATAAAGGAGTTCAGGGACAGAGGATGTGACGAATAAAGGACTTCAGGGACAGAGGATGTGACGAATAAAGGACTTCAGGGACAGAGGATGTGACGAATAAAGGACTTCTCGGAAACAGGGCGGATGTTGACGAAATAGGACTTCTAGGACAGATGAAAATGACACGGAATAAAGGATTTCTCAGGACAGAGGATGTGACGAATAAAGGACTTAGGACAGAGGATGTGACGAATAAAGGACTTCTAGGACAGAGGATGTGACGAATAAAGGACTTCTAGGACAGAGGATGTGACGAATAAAGGACTTCTAGGACAGAGGATGTGACGAATAAAGGACTTCTAGGACAGAGGATGTGGACGATAAAGGACTTCTAGGGACGAGGATGGACGAATAAAGGACTTCTAGGACAGAGGATGTGACGAAATAAAGGATTCTGGCCAGAGGATGTGACGAATAAAGGACTTCAGAGCCGACAGAGGATGTGACGAATAAAAGGAGTTCAGGAACAGAGGATGTGACGAATAAAGGACTTCAGGGACAGAGAGGTGACGAATACAAGGAGTTCCAGCGACAGAGGATGTGGACGAATAAAGGACTTCAGGGACAGAGGGATGGACGAATAAGGAGTTCCAGGACAGAGGATGTGAGAATAAAGGACTTTTCAGGAAGAGGATTGACGAATAAAGGAGTTCCAGGACAGAGGATGGACGAATAAAGGAATCTAGGACGAGGATGTGACGAATAAAGGACTTCAGGACAGAGGATGTGACGAATAAAGGACTTCTAGGACAGAGGATGTGACGAATAAAGGACTTCTAGGACAGAGGATGTGACGAATAAAGGACTTCTAGGACAGAGGATGTGACGAATAAAGGACTTCTAGGGACAGAGGATGTGACGAATAAAGGACTTCTAGGACAGAGGATGTGACGAATAAAGGACGCTAGGACAGGAGGATGTGACGAATAAGGAACTTCAGGACAGAGGATGTGACGAATAAAGGACTTCTAGGACAGAGGATGTGACGAATAAAGGACTTCAGGGACAGAGGATGTGACGAATAAAGGACTTCTAGGACAGAGGATGTGACGAATAAAGGACTTCTAGGACAGAGGATGTGACGAATAAAAGGATTCAGGGACAGAGGCATGTGACGAATAAGGACTTCAGGGGACAGAGGATGGACCGAATAAAGGACTTCAGGGACAGAGGATGTGACGAATAAAGGATTCCAGGGACAGAGGATGTGACGAATAAAGGACCTCAGGGACAGAGGATGTGACGAATAAAGGACTTCAGGGACAGAGGATGTGACGAATAAAGGACTTCAGGGACAGAGGATGTGACGAATAAAGGACTTCTAGGACAGAGGATGTGACGAATAAAGGACTTCAGGGACAGAGGATGTGACGAATAAAGGACCTCTAGGACAGAGGATGTGACGAATAAAGGACTTCAGGGACAGAGGATTTGACGAATAAAAGGACTCTAGGACAGAGGATGTGACGAATAAAGGACTTCAGGGACAGCGATGTTTTTATGACGAATAAAGGACTTCTAGGACAGGGGATGTGACGAATAACGGACTTCTAGGGGACACGAGGATGTGACGAATAAAGGACTCTAGGACAGAGGATGTGACGAATAAGGAATTCTGGGACAGAGGAATGTGGGGGGGGACGAATAAAGGACTTCAGGGACAGAGGATGTGACGAATAAAGGACTTCTAGGACAGAGGATGTGACGAATAAAAGGACTTCAGGGACAGAGATGTGACGAATAAAGGACTTCTAGGACAGAGGATGTGACGAATTAAAGGACTTCTAGGACAGAGGATGTTGACGAATAAGGACTTCTAGGACAGAGGATGTCGACGAATAAAGGACTTCAAGGAAGAGGATGTGACGAATAAAGGGACTTCTAGGACAGAGATGTGCGAATAAGGACATTCAGGGACAGAGGCGTGCGATAACGGACTTCGAGGAAAGAGGGATGTTGACGAATAAAGGACTTCAGGGACAGAGGATGTGGACGAATAAAGGACTTCAGGGGGACAGAGGATGTGAGAATAAAGTACTTCTAGGACAGAGGATGTGGCGGAATAAAGACTTCAGGGACAGAGGATGTGGCCGAAATAAAGGACTCTCGGGACAGAGGATGTGACGAATAAAGGACTTTAGGACAGAGGATGGGACGAATAAAGGACTTCTAGGACAGAGGATGTGAGAATAAAGGACTTCTAGACAGAGGCTGGCGCAATAAAGGACTTTCAGGGACAGAGGAGTGACGAATAAAGGATTCAGGGACAGAGGATGTGACGAATAAAGGACTTCAGGGCGGACAGAGGATGTGACGATAAAGGAATTCAGGGACAGAGGATGTGACGAATAAAGACTTCAGGGACAGAGGATGTGACGAATAAAGGGACTCAGGACAGAGGATGTGACGGAATAAAGACTGCAGGACAGAGGAATGTGACGAATAAAGGACTTTAGGGACAGAGGAGGTGACGAATAAAAGGACTCAGGGACAGAGGATGTGACGAATAAAGGGACTTCAGGACAGAGGATGTGACGAATAAAGGAAACTTCCGGGACAGAGGCTGGGACGAATAAAGGACTTCAGGGACAGAGGATGGACGAATAAAGGACTTTCTAGGACAGATGATGTGACGAATAAGGACTTTCTAGGACAGAGGAATGTGCGAATAAAGGGACTTCTAGGACAGAGGATTGTGACGAATAAAGGACTTAGGGACAGAGGATGTGACGAAATAAAGACTTCTAGGACAGAGGATGTGACGAATAAAGGACTTCTAGGACAGAGGATGTGACGAATAAAGGGATAGGGACAGAGGATGTGACGATAAAAGGATTCTAGGAAGAGGATGTGACGCATAAAGGACTTCAGGGACGAGGATGGACGATAAAGACTCTAGGGACCAGAGGATGTGACGAATAAAGGAATCAGGGAACAGAGGATGTGACGAATAAGGACTTCAGGGACAGAGGATGTGACGAAAAAGGACTTCTAGGACAGAGGATGTGACGAATAAAGGACTCTAGGGACAGAGGATGTGACGAATAAGGATTCAGGGACAGCGTGATTTTTGACGAATAAAGGACTTCAGGGACAGAGATGTGACGAACTAAAGGGACTTCAGGACAGAGGATGTGACGAATAAGGACTATCGACAGAGATGTGGACGAATAAAGACTTCCAGACAGAGGATGTGACGAATAAAGGACTTCAGGGACAGAGGATTGGACGAATAAAGGACTTCTAGGACAGAGGATGTGGAATAAAGGACTTCTATGCAGAGGATGTGACGAATAAAAGGACTTCTAGGAAAGAGATGTGACGAATAAAGACTTCTAGACAGAGGATGTGACAATAACGGACTTCTAGGGAAGAGGATGTGACGAATAAAGGACTTCAGGGACAGAGGAGGTGACGAATAAAGGACTTCTAGGACAAGGATGTGACGAATAAAGGATCAGGGGACAGAGGATGGACGAATAAAGGACTTCAGGGACAGAGGGATGTGAGGATAAAGGATTCTAGACAGTAGGATGTGACGAATAAAGGGATTCAGGGACAGGGATGTGACGAATAAAAGGACTCAGGGGGACAGAGGATGTTACGAATAAAGGACTTTCCAGGGACAGCGGATGTGACGAATAAAGGAATTCAGGGACAGAGGATGTGACGAATAAAGGATTCTAGGACAGGGATGTGACGAATAAAGGACTTCAGGGACCGAGGATGTGACGAATAAAGGGACTCAGGGACAGAGGATGTGACGAATAAAGGAACTAGGGCAGAGGATGTGACGTGAATTTCAAGTCACTTTCAGGGGACAGAGGATTGACGAATAAAGGACTTCTAGGGACAGAGGATGTGACGAAAAAGGATTCTAGGACAGCGGATGTGACGAATAAAGGACTTCAGGGACAGAGGCTGTGATGAATAAAGACTTCAGGGACAGACGGATGTGAAGAATAAAGGACTTCTAGACAGAGGATGTGACGAAAAGGACTAAGGGACAGAGGATGTGACGAATAAAGGACTATAGGGGCAGAGGATGTGACGAATAAAGGACTTCAGGGACAGAGGATGTGACGAATAAAGACTTCAGGACAGAGGATGTGACGGAATAAAGGACTTCTAGGACAAGGATGTGACGAATAAAGGATTCAGGGACAGAGGATGTGACGGAATAAAGGACTTTAGGAACAAGAGTGACGATAAAGGACTTCAGGGACAGAGGATGTGACGAATAAAGGAACTTCAGGGACAGAGGATGTGACGAATAAAGGACTTCTAGGACAGAGATGTGACGAAATAAAGGACTTCAGGGGAAGAGGGTGACGAATAAAGACTTCTACGGACAGAGGATGTGAGAATAAAGACTTCTAGGACAGCGGATGTGACGAATAAAGGACTTCTCGGACAGAGGATTGGACGAAGAAAGGCTTCTAGGGACAGAGGATGTGGACGAATTTAAAGGACTTCAGGGACAGAGGATGGAGAATAAAGGACTTCAAGGGACAGAGGATGTGACGAATAAAGGACCTCAGGGGACCCAGAGGATAGTGACGAATAAAGGAATCTAGGGAAGAGGATGGTACGAATTAAAGGACTCCTAGGACAGAGGATGTGACGACTAAAGGACCTCTGGGACAGAGGATGTGACGAATAAAGGACTTCAGGACAGAGATGTGACGAATAAAGGGACTTCAGCGGGACAGAGGATGTGAGAAATAAAGGACTCTAAGGACCAGAGGATGTGACGAAAATAAAGGAATTATAGGACAGAGGATTGAAAGAATAAAGGACTTCAGGGACAGAGGAGGTGACGAATAAAGGACCTTATAGACAGAGGATGTGACGAATAAAGGATATTAGGGACAGAGGATGTGACGACTTCAAGGACTTCTAGCGACAGAGGATGGACGAATAACGGACTGCTAGGACAGGAGGATGTGTACGAATAAAGGACTTCTAGGACAGAGGAATGTGACGAAATAAATAATAAAGGACTTCTATGGGAAGAGGATGCGACGAAATAAAGGACTTCTAGGACAGAGATTTGACGAAACTAAAGGACTTCATAGGGACAGAGGAGTGACGATAAAGGACTTCTAGGACAGAGGATGTGACGAATAAAGGACTTCTGGGACAGAGGATGTGACGAAGAAAGGACTTCAGTGTGGACAGAGGATGTGACGAATAAAGGAGTCCAGGCAAGTATGGATGTGACGAATAAAGGACTTCAGGGACAGACGATGTGACGAATAAAGGAGTTCCAGGACAGGGATGTTGACGAAAAAAGGACTCGGGACAGCGGATGTGACGAATAAAGGAGTTTCCAGGACAGAGGATGTGAAGAATACAGGAATCAGGGGACAGGGATGTGACGATATTAAAGGGAGTCCAGGGACAAGGGATGTGACGAATAAAGGGACTTATAGGACAGAGGATGCGACGAATAAAGGACTTCAGGGACAGACGATGTGACGAAAATAAAGGACTTCTAGGACAGAGGATGTGACGAATAAAGGACTTCAGGGACAGAGGATGTGACGGAATAAGGACTTCTAGACAGCGGATGTGACGAACATTTTCATAAAGGATTCTAGGACAGAGGATTGTGACGAATAAAGGACTTCTAGGACAGAGGATGGGGACGAATAAAGGACTTCTAGGACAGAGGATGTTGCACGAATAAGGTACTGTTCTAGGACAGAGGATGTGGAGAATAAAGGACTTCTAGGACATAGGATGTGACGAATAAAGGACTTCAGGGACAGAGGATGGACGAATAAAGGACTTCTAGGACGAGGATGTGACGAATAAGGGACTCTAGGAACAGAGATGTGACGAATAAGGATTCAGGGACAGCGGAGTGACGAATAAAGGACTTCAGGGACAGAGGATGGACGCATAAAGGACTTCAGGGACAGAGGATGTGACGAATAAAAGGACTTCTAGGACAGGAGGATTGTGTGACGAATAAAGGATTCAGGGACAGAGGGGATGTGACCGAATAAAGGACTTCAGGGACAAGCGGATGTGGACGAAAATAAAGGACTTCAGGACAGCGGATGTGACGAATAAAGGACTTCTCAGGACAGAGGATGTGACGATAAAGGACTTCAGGGACAGAGGATTGTGGACGAATAAAGGACGTCTAGGACAGAGGATGTGACGAATAAAGGACTTCAGGGACAGAGATGTGAAGAATAAAGGACTCATAGGACAGAGGATGTGACGAATAAAGGACTTCAGGGACAGAGGATGTGACCGAATAAGGATTCTAGGACAGAGGATGTGACGAATAAAGGACTTCTAGGACAGAGGATGGACGAATAAGGACTTCTAGGACAGAGGATGTGACGAATAAAGGATTTCTGGACAGAGGATGTGACGAAATAAAGGACTCAGGGACAGAGGATGTGACGAATAAAGGATTCTAGGACAGAGGATGTGACGAATAAAGACTTCAGGGACAGAGGAGGTGACTGAAAATAAAGGATTCTCGGACAGCATGAGTGACGAAATAAAGGAATTCTAGGACCAGAGGATTTGTGAAGAATAAAGGACTTCTAGACAGAGGATGTGACGGAAATAAAGGACTTCAGGGACAGAGGATGTGAGAATAAGGATTCTAGGAAAGGGATGTGACCGAATAAAGGATTCAGGGAAGAGATGATGACGAAATATAAAGGACTACTAGGACAGAGCGATGATGGACGAATAACGGACTTCAGGACAGAGGATGTGGACGAATAAAAGGACTCAGGGACAGAGGGATGTGACGCATAAAGGAATTCTAGGACCAGAGGACTGTGACGACTAAAGGAATTCAGGGACAGAGGATGTGACGAATAAAGGACTTACTAGGCCAGAGGATGTGACGAATAAAGGACTTCTAGGACAGAGGATGTGACAATAAAGGACTTCATAGGACAGAGGATGTGACGAATAAAGGACTTCTAGGACAGAGGATGGACGAAAATAAAGACTTCAGGACAGAGGATGTGACGGAATAAGGACTTCAGGGAGACAGAGGATCGTGCCGAAAATAAGGACTTCAGGGACAGAGGAGTGTGACGAATAAAGGACTTCGGGACAGAGATGTGACGAAATAAAGGACTCAGGACAGAGGAATGGAACGAATCAAAGGGACTCAGGGAAGAGGAATGTGACGAAAAAGGATTCAGGACAGAGGGGAATGTGGACGAATAAAGAGACTTTCGGGACAGAGGATGCTGGACGAATAAGGACTTCAGGGGACAGAGGAGTGACGAATAAAGGACTTCAGGGACAGAGATGTGACGAATAAAGGACTTCAGGGACAGAGGGCATGTGACGAATAAAGGACTCAGGGACAGAGGATGTTGACGAATAAAGGACTTCTAGCGACAGAGGATGTGACGAAAAAGGATTCTAGGGACAGAGGAGGTGACGAATAAAGGATTCTAGGAAGAGGATGTGATGAATAAGGACTTCAGGGACAGAGGAGTGACGACATAAAAAGGATTCTAGGACAGAGGATGTGACGATAAAGGACTTCTAGGACAGAGGGATGTGACGAATAAAGGACTTCAGGGACAGGAGGATGTGACGAATAAAGCGACTTCTAGGACAGAGGATGGACGGAAAATAAAGGACTTCAGGGACAAGAGGATGTGACGAGATAAAGGACTTC
The DNA here is from genome assembly GCF_015104395.2 of Macrobrachium nipponense. NCBI lineage: Eukaryota > Metazoa > Arthropoda > Malacostraca > Decapoda > Palaemonidae > Macrobrachium > Macrobrachium nipponense. The sequence goes on from NC_061097.1 coordinate 33,305,687, forward strand.
TAGGACAGAGGAGTGAAGAATACAAGGGACTGCAGGGACAGAGGATGTGACGAATAAAGGACTTCAGGTGACAGAGGATGTGACGGAAAATAAAGAGACCTCTAGGACAGAGGATGTGACGAATAAAGGACTTCTACGACAGAGGATGTGACGAATAAAGGACTTCAGGGACAGAGGATGTGGACGAATAAAGGACTTCATGGCCAGAGGGAGTGACGATAAAGGACTTCAGGGAAGAGGATGTGCAGAAATAAAGGACTTCAGGAAGAGGATGGGACGAAATAAAGGGACTTTCTAGGAAGAGGATGTGACGAAACTAAAGACTTCAGGGACAAGAGGATGTGACGAATAAAGGACTTCTAGGACAGAGGATGGACGAAATAGAAGGATTCCAGACAGAGGACGTGACGATAAAGGAACTTCTAGGACAGGGTGTGACGAATAAAGAACTTCTAGGACAGAGGACGTGACGAATAAAGGACTTATAGGACGAGGATGTGACGAATAATAAAGGACTTCAGGGACAGAGGAAATGTGGACGAATTAAAGGCCTTATAGGGAACAGAGGAGGAGAATAAAGGACTTCAGGGACAGAGGAGTGACGAATAAAGGACTTCAGGGACAGAAGGATGCGAAACGAAATAAAGGGACTTCCTAGGACAGAAGGATGTGAACGAAAAAGGAACTTCAGGGAAAGGGAAGGGATTCGTTGCTGTTGACGAATAAAGGACTCCGGGAAGAGGATGTGGACGAAATAAAGGACTTCAGGGACAGAGGATGTGACGGAATTAAAGGACTCCAGGGACAGAGGAATGTGAAACGAATAAAGGGCTTTCTAGGACAGAGGATGTGACGAATAAAGGAACTTCAGGGACAGAGGAAAATGTGGACGAATTAAAGGGGACTTCAGGGACAGAAGGAATGTTGACCGAATAAAGGAACTCTCAAAGGACAGAGTATGTGACGAATAAAGGACTTCAGGGACAGAGGATGGTGTGACGAATAAAGGACTTCTAGGACAAGAGGATGTGACCGAATAAAAGGACATTCTAGGACAGAAGGATGTGACGAATAAAGGACTTCAGGGACCAGGGAATGGACTGAAATTAAAGGGACTTCAGGGGACAGAGGATTGTGACGAAATAAAGGAATTCTAGGAAGAGGAAATGTGACGAATTAAGGACTTCAGGGACAGAGGATGTGACGAAAAGGACTTCTAGGACAAGGAAATGTGGACGAAAATTAAAGGACTTCAGGGACAGAGGAATGTGACGAAAAGGGACTTCCAGGGACAGAGGAGTGACGGAATAAAGGAACTCTAAAGGACAGAGGATGTTGACGAATAAAGGAACTTCAGGGACAGCGGACTGGTGACGAATTAAAGGACTTCTAGTACAGAGGATGTGACGAATAAAGGACTTCAGGGACAGGAGGAATGGTTGAAGGATTAAAAAAGGACTTGGAGGGACAATTAGGATGTGACGAATATAAGGACTGACTTTCAGTGACAGAGGATGTGACGAATAAAGGAATCTTAGGACAGAAAGGGATGTGACGAAAAAGACTCTTTTTTTTTTTTTTTTGGCTTTTGGTTTTTCTTTTTTTTTTTTTTTTTTTTTTATAGGACAGAGGATGTTGAAGGAATAAAGGACGTTTTCTAGGACAAGAGGAATGTGAAACGAACAAAGGACCTTCAGGGGACCAGAGGATGTGACGAATTTAAAGACTTCCCTAGGAAGAGGAATGTGCGAAGAAAGGGAACTTCAGGGACAGAGGGGGATGTGACAGAAAAAAGAAAGGACTTCTAGGACAGAAAGGGATGTGACGAATTCAAGGACTTTTTCAGGGGACAGAGGATGTGACGAAATAAAGGAACTTCAGGGACAGAGGATTTTGGACGAATAAAAGGACTTCTAGGACAGAGGATGTGTACGGAATAAAGGACTCTTCAGGGACAGGAGGATGTCGGACCGGAATAAAAGGGTACTTCTAGGGACAGAGGATTGTGACGAATTAAAGGACTTCTAGGACAGAGGGGGATGTGACGGAAAATAAAAGGACTTCAAGGGCAAGAGGAATGGTGGACGATAAAGGACTTCTAGAAGAGGATGCGCGAAGAAAGGACTTCAGGGACAGAGGATGTGACGAATTTATAAAAGGACTTCAGGGGACAGAGGATGTGGGACGAATTTAAAGGACTTTTCAGGGACAGAGGATCTTGACGAATAAAGACTTCAGGGACAGAAGGATATTGAAACGGAATAAAGGACTTTCAGGGGACAGAGGATGTGGGACGAATAAAGGACTCAGGAAGAGGATGTGGGACGAAGAAAGGACTTCAGGGGACAGAGATTGTGACGAAATAAAACGGACTTCTAGGACAGAGGAGGGACGAATAAAGGACTTCAGGAAGAGATTGTGACGAAATTAAACGGACCTTCAGGGGACAGAGGATTTTGGGACGAATAAAGGAACTTCAGGGACAGAGGATGGACGAATAAGGATTGCAGGGACAGAGGATGTGACGAATAAAGGAAACTTCGGAGTTACATAGGATGTGGACGAAGAAAAGGATCTTAGGACAACAGGATGCGAACGAAAAAAATAAAGGACTTCTAAAGGGCAACAGAGGATGTTGACGAATAAGGACCTTCATGGGACCCCAGAGGATGTTGGACGAAATAATAAAGGACTTCTAAGGACAGAGGAATGTGACGAAGAAAGGATCTTCAGGACCAGAGGAGTTTTTTTGGACGAATAAAGGACTTCAGGGACAGAGGAATGTTGACGGAATAAAGGACTTCTAGGACCAGGGAAGTGAAACGGAATAAAGGACTTCAGGGACACAGAGGATGTGACGAATTAAAGGAAACTTCTTAGGACAGAGGAAATGTGAACGAATTTAAAGGAACTTCAGGGACAGAGGATTTTGTGACGAATAAAGGACTTCAGGGACAGAGGATGTTCACGCAATAAAGACTTCTAGGACAGGAGGATTTTTTGTGACGAATAAAGGACTTCTAGGACAGAGAATAATGAACGAAGAAAGGGGACTTCTAGGGGACCAGAGGGATGTGACGAATAAAGGACTTCAGGGCAGAGGATGTGACGAATAAAGGACTCTCAGGGGACAGAGGATTGGGATTTGTGACGAATAATAAAGGACTTTCTAGGACCAGAAGGGATGTGGACGAACTAAAGGACTTTCTAGGACAGAGGATGGAACGAATTAAAGGACTTCAGGGAAGAAGGAATATGACGAAAAAGGACGTCTAGGGACAGAGGGATTTCGGTGACGGGAATAAAGGAACCTTCTAGGACAGAGGAGTCGTGAACGAATAAAGGACTTCTTTAGGGACAGGCGAGGATGGGTGAACGAATAAACGGACTTTCTAGGACAGAGGATTGTGCATCACGAATAAAGGACTTCTAGGACAGAGGATTCTGTGGGACGAATTAAAGGACTTTCAGGGACAGAGGATGTGACGAAATTAAAAAGGAACGTCTAGGGACACTAAGAGGATGTGACGAACTAAAGGATGCTTCAGGGACAAAGAGGATGTACGAATACAGAACTTCCGGGAAAACAGAGGAATGTGAGGAATAAAGGACTTCTAGGACAGAGGATGTGACGAAAAATAAGGACTTCAGGGACAGACGGATGTCGACGAATTTTTTAAAGGGAACCTTCGGGACAGAGGAGGAGAATTTTTAAAGGACTTTCCCCCCCCCCCCCCTAGGGACAGAGGATGTTTGACGAAAATTTTTAAAGGACTTCAGGGGGACAGATGGGGATGGTGACGAATAAAGGACTTCTAGGACAGGAGGATGTGGACGGATAAAAGGACTTCCAGGGACAGAGGAATGTGAAACGAATAAAGGACTTCAGGGGACAGAGGATGTGACGAATTAAGGACTTCAGGGACCAGAGGTATGTGGACCCCCGAATTAAAAGGACTTCAGGGACAAGAGGATTGTGACGACGAAATAAAGGACTTCACTGGACAGAGGATGTGACGAATAAAAAGGGAACTTCTTAGGGACAAGAGGATGGTACGAATAAAGGAAACTTCAGGGACTCGAGGATGTTGCCGAATAAAGGGGGAACTTAGGGACAGGAGGTGTGACGAATAAAGGACTCTTAAAAAGGGAACCTTCAGGGACAGGTGGGACGGGGGGGGAATAAAGACTCAGGACAGAAAGGAAATGTGCCGAATTAAGGACTTCTAGGGACAGAGGATTGTGGACGAAAATTAAATGGACTTCAGGGACAGAGGATGTGGACGAATATAAAAGGACTTCAGGGACAGAAGGAGGTGGGACGGAAATAAAGGAAACACTTTAGGTACAGAGGGATGTGACGAATAAAAGGAAACGGACTTCAAGGGTTACAGAGGATGGGACGGGAATAAACACTTTTTTCCCTAGGACAGAGGATGTGGACGAATAAAGGAACTTCAGGGAAAGAGGATTGACAATAAAGGACTTCAGGACAGAGGGGATGTGACGAATAAAGGAGATTCTAGGACAGAGGATGGACGGAATTAAAGGACTTTCAGGGGACAAGACATGGACGAAGAAAAGGACCTTTCTAGGACAAGAGGATGTGACCGAATAAAGGAACTTCTAGGACAGAGGACTGTGGACCGAATAAAGGACTTCTAGGACAGAGGATTGTTTGACGAATAAAGAAGGGACTTCTAGGACAGAGGATGTGACGAATTTTTTAAAGGACTTCAGGGACAGAGGGAATGTGACCGGAATAAAGGACTTCAGGGACAGAGGATGGTTACGAATAAAGGATTCAGGGACCAGAGGATGTGACGAACTAAAGGACTCAGGGGACCAGAGGATGTGACGAATAAAGGAACTTTCTAGGGACAGATGGAGTGACGTAAATTAAAAGGACTTCTAGCGGAACGAGGGGTATTGTGACGAATAAAGGACCTTCAGGGACAGATGGATGTGAACGAAAAATAAAGGCCACCCCAGGGACAGAGGATGTGGACGAATAAGGACCTTCCAGGGACAGGGATGTACCGAATAAAGGACTTCTAGGGACAGAGGATGTAGACGAATTAAAGGACTTCTAGGACAGAGGGATGTGACGAATAAAAGGACTTCAGGGAACAGAGGATGTGACGAATTAAAGGAACTTCAGGGGACAGAGGGATGGACGAATAAATGACTTCCTAGGACAGAGGACGCTGACGGGAAATTAAAGGACTTCAATGGGTACACAAGGATGTGACGAATAAAGGGACTTTCAGGGGACAGAGGATGTCGACGAATAAAGGACTTCTAGGGGGACAGATGGATTGGACCGAAGAAAGGACTTCTAGGGGACAGAGGGATGTGACGAATAAAGGACTTCTAGGGACAGAGGATTGTGACGAATAAAGGAACTTTCTAGGGACAGAGGATTGTGACGAATAAAGGACTTTTTCTAGGACAAGAGGATGTGGACACGAATAAAAGGACTTCTAGGGACCAGAGGGATGTGACGAATTAAAGGACTTCTAGGGCACAGAAGATGGACGAAAAGGATCTCGGACAAGAGGGATGGACGGAATAAAGGCTTCAGGGACAGAATGGTAAATGTGACGATAAAGGAACTTCAGGGACCAGAGGATGGATGGACGAAATTAAAGGACTTTTATAAAGGACACAGGGGAGCCGGAGGTGGACGGAACTAAAGGGACTTTTCTAGGACAGAGGAATGGACGAATAAAGGACTTTTTCTAGGGACAAAGAGGATGTGAACGAATTAAAGGACTTCAGGGACAGAGGATGTGACGAAGAAAGGACTTCTAGGGGGACAGAGGATGTGGACGGAATAAAGGACTTCTAGGGACAGAGGATGTGACGAATAAAGGGAACTTCAGGGACAGACGGATTGTTGGACGAATAAAGGGACTTCAGGGACAGAGGATATGTGACGAATTAAAGGACTTCTTAAGGAACAGGGAGGGATGTGGACGAATAAAGGACCTCTAGGGACAGGGATTGGGGACGAATTTAAAGGCTTCAGGGACAGAGGATTTGTTTTTTTTGACGAATTTAAAGGACTTAGGGACAGAGGAATGTTGAAACGAATAAAACGGACTTCTAAGGGAACATGAGGATGTGACGAATAATAAAGGACTTCTAGGAACGAGGATGGACGAATAAAGGACCAGGACAAAAAGAAAAGGACACGAAGGAAAGGATTCTAGGAGGGCAGGCGGGATTGTGACGAATTAAAGGACTTCATTTTTTTTTTTTCAGGGACAGAGGGGATTGTGACGAATAAAGGATCCTTCAGAGGGGACAGAGGATGTGACGAATAAAGGACTTCAGGGACTAGGAGGATGTGACGAATAAAGGACTTCTAGGGACAGAGGATGTGACCGAAATAATAAAGGACTTTCAGGGACCAGAGGATAGTGGACGAATAAAGAAGGACTTCAGGGACAGAGGGATGTGACGAATAAAGGGCACTTTCAGGGACAGAGGATGTGACGAATAAAGGACTTTTCAGGGACAGAGGATTGGACGAACACAAAGGGAACTTCTAGGGACAGGAGGATGGATACGAATAAAGGACTTCAGGGACAAGAGGAGGAGTTCCATGTGACGAATAAAGGACTTCAGGGACAGAGGATGTGGGGGACGAATAAAGTGGACCATTCAGGGGACAAGAGGGATGGTGACGAAAATAAAGGACTTCAGGGACAGAGGGATGTGACGAATAAAGGACTTCTAGGGACAGAGGGATGGGTGGACGGAAATAAAGGACCTTCTAGGGACAGAGGATGTGACGAATAAAGGGACTTCAGGGACCAGGAGGATGCTGACGAATAAAGGACCTTCAGGGACAGAGGATGTGGGGACAATAAAGGAACTTCAAGGACAGGGGATGTTGACGAAAAAAGGGACTTCTAGGACAGGAGATTGGACGAATAAACGGGACGTCAAGGGGACAGAGGATGTGACGAATTAAAGGAATTAAGGGACAGGGACATTGACGGAATAAGGACTTCTAGGACAGAGGAAAATGGAACGGAATTCAAAGGGACTTCTAGGACCAGGATGGTGGACGAATAAAGGACTTCAGGGACAAGAGGATGTTGACGAAATTAAAAGGACTTCTAGGACAGAGGATTTGACGAATAAAGAAAGGACTTCAGGGACAGAGGATGTGACGAATAAAGGACTTCAGGGACAGAGGATGTTGAACGAAATTAAAGGACTTCAAGGGACAGAGGATGTGACGAATAAAAGGACTTCAGGGACAGAGGATGTGCGGAATAAAGGACTTAATAGGAAGAGGAAATGTGGACGAATTAAAAGGACTTCAGGGACAGAGGATGTGGAGGAAAAAGACTTCAGGGACAGAGGAAAAATGTGGGACGAATAAAGGACTCAGGGCAGGAGGATGCACCGAATAAAGGACTTCAGGGGACAGAGGATGTGACGAATAAAGGACTTCAGGGACAGAGGATGTGACGGAATAAAGGACTTCAGGACAGAGGAAAATGGGAACGAATAAAGGACTTCTAGGGACAAGAGGATGTGACGAATAAAGGACTTCTAGGGACAGAGGATGTACGAATAAAGGACTTCAGGGACAGAGGATTGTTGACGAATAAAGGACTTCTAGGGGACAAAGAGGATGTGACGAATAAAGGGACTTCAGGGGACAGAGGATGTGACGAAACTAAAGGGACTTCAGGGGACAGAGGAATGGAACGAATAAAGGACTTCTAGGACAGGAGGGATTGTGACGTAATAAAGGACTCAGGGACAGAGGATGGTGACGAATAAAAAGGACTTCAGGGACCAGAGGATGTGACGAATAAAGGGACTTGCAGGGAACAGGAATTGGATGGACGAAATAAAGGACTTCTAGGGACAGAGGGATGTGACGAAAAAGGGACTTCTAGGACAGAGGATGTGACGAAATAAACGGACCTTCTAGGGACAGGGAGGGACGGAATAAAGGACTCAGGACAGAGGAATGTGGAACGAAAAAGGGACTTCAGGGACAGAGGATGTGGGACGAATAAAGGACTTCAGGGACAGAGGATGTGACGATAATAAAGGACTTCAGGGACAGAGGGATGTTGACGAATAAAGGACTTCAGTGACAGAGGATGTTGCGATAAAGGACTTCAGGGACAGAGGAGGTGACCGAATAAAGGACTTCAGGGACAGAGGAATGTGGACGAATAAGGACTTCGGGACAGAGGATGTGAAGAATAAGGACTTCGGGTACAGAGGATGTGACGAATAAATGACTCTTAGGGACAGAGGATGTGACGAATAAAGGACTTCAGTTTACAATATTGGATGTGACGAATCAGGGACTTTCAGGGACAGAGGATGTGACGAATAAAGGGACTTCAGGGACGGGAGAGGGATGTGACGAATAAAGGACTTCAGGACAGAGGATGTGACGATAACGGACTTCAGGGACAGAGGATGGACGAATAAAAGGAACAGGGACAGAGGATGGACGAATAAAGGACTTCAGGGACAGAGGAATGTGACGTAATAAAAGGACTTCAGGGACAGAGGATGGTGGGACGGAAATAAACGGACTTCAGGACAGAGGACGTGACGAATAAAGGACTTCAGGGACAGAGGATGTGACGAATAAAGGACTTCAGGGACAGAGGATGTGACGAATAAAGGACTTCAGGGACAGAGGATGTGACGAATAAAGGACTGGTTCAGGGACAGAGGAGTAAAGGTTGACAGAATGGAAATGTGGACGGAATTAACAAGGACTTCGGACACAGAGGATGTGACGAATAAAGTACTTCAGGGACAGAGGATTGACGAATAAAGGACTTCTATGACGAGGATGTGACGAATAAAAGGACTTCAGGGACAGAGGATGTGACGAATAAAGGGACTTCGGGGACAGAGGATGTGACGAATAAAGGACTCTAGGACAGAGGATGTGACGAATAAAGGACTTCAGGGACAGAGGATGTGGACGAATAAAGGACTTCAGGACAGATGGCTGTGACGAATAAGGACTTCAGGGACAGAGGAATGTGACGAATAAGGCACTTCCAGGACAGAGGATGTGACGGAATACAGGACTTCCAGGGACAGCGGATGGACGACTAAAGGACTTCAGGGACAGAGGGAGTGACGAATAAAGATTCAGGGGACAGAGGATGTGACGAAAAAGGACTTCAGGAAGAGGATGTGACGAATAAAGGACTTCAGGGACAGGGATGTGCGAATAAAGGACTCAGGGACAGAGGAGGGCACGAATAAAGGGACTTCAGAAGAGGATGTGACGAATAAAGACTCAGGGACAGAGGATGTGGACGAATTAAAGGACTCAGGGGACAGAGGATGTGACGAAATAAAGGACTTCTAGGGAAGAGGATGGGACGAAATAAAGGACTTTCAGGGAAGAGGATGTGACGAATAAGGACTTCAGGGACAGATGGATGTGACGAATAAAGGACTTCTAGGACAGAGGATGGGACGAATAAAGGACTCTAGACAGAGGATGTGACGAATAAAGGACTTGAGGGGACAGAGGATGTGGAAGGAATAAAGGACTCAGGACAGAGGATGTGAACGGAATAAAGGACTTCAGGCAGGCAGAGGATGTGACGAATAAAGGCCTTCATGGACAAAGAGGGGATGTGACGAATACAAGGACTTCAGGGACAGAGGATGTTGACGAATAAGGACTTCAGGGACAGAGGATGTGAACGAAATAAATGGCACTTCTAGGACAGAGGATGTGGACGAATAAAGGACTTCAGGGACAGAGGATTGTGACGAATAAAGGACTTCAGGGACAGAGGATGTGACGAATAACGGACTTTCTAGGACAGAGGGATGTGACGAATAAAGGAATTCTAGGACAGAGGATGTGACTAATAAATGAATTCAGGGACAGAGGATGTGTACAATAAAGGACTTCTGGGGACAGCGGATGTGACGAATAAAAGGGACTTCTAGGACAGAGGATGTGACGCACAATAAAGGACCTCTGGGACAGAGGATGTGACGAATAAAGGACCTCTGGGACAGAGGATGTGACGAATAATGACCTCCTAGGACAGAGGATGTGACGATAAGGACCTCTGGGACAGAGGATTGTGACGAAATTAAAGGAATTCTAGGACAGAGGGGATGGACGAAATACAGGGACTCTGGGACAGAAGGATGTGACGAAAATAAGGACTTCTAGGACAGAGGATTGTGACGAATAAAGGACCTCTGGGACAGAGGACGTGACGAATAAAGGACCCGGGACAGAGATGTTGGGACGAATAAAGGACTTCTAGGACAGAGGATGTGACGAATAAAGGACTCTGGGACAGAGGGATGCGACGAATAACGGAATTCCGAGGGACAGAGGATTGTGACGCAAATAAAGGACCTCTGGGACAGAGGATGTGAGAATTAAAGGACTTCTAGGAAGAGGACTTTTGGACGGAATAAGGGACCTGGACAGATGACGAATAAAGGACCTTCTGGGCAGAGGATGTGCGAATAAAGGACCTTTCAGGGACGAGAGTTTTACGGAATAAAGGCTTTCTAGACGAGGAGGTGACGCTAAGGACCTCTGGGACAGAGGATGTGCGAATAAAGGTACTTTCTAAAGGACGGGAAGGATGTGACAATAAAGGACCTTCTGGGACGAGGATGTGACGAATAAAGGACCTTCTGGGACGGAGTTGACGAATAAAGGAGGACCTTCTATTGGACAGAGGAATGTGACGAATAAAGGCCTTCTGGGACAGAGGATGGTGGGACGAATTAAAGGAACACTTCTGGGACAGAGGAATGTGACGAAATAAAGGACCTTCGGGGACACAAGGAATGTGACAATAAAGGACCTCTGGGACAGAGGATGTGACGAATAAAGGAAAACTCTGGGACAGAGGATGTGACAATAAAGGACCTTCTGGGACGAGGTTGTGACGATAAGGACCTCTGGGACAAGAGGATTGACGAATAAAGGACTTTCTAGGACAGGAGGATGTGAACGGAATAAAGGACCGCTGGGCAAGAGGTGTGACGAAATAAAGGACTCATAAGGACAAAGGAGGATGGGTGACGAATAAAGGGCCTTCTGGGGACAGAGGATGTGACGAATAAAGGGACCTTCTAGGAACAGAGGATTTGAGAATAAAGGACCTCTTGGGACAGAGATGTGACGAATAAAGGACTTCCTAGGACGAGGATTGTGAACGAATAAAGGTACCTCTGTGGCGGAAGGATGTGACAATAAAGGGCCTCTGGGACGAGGATTGGATAAATGGACTTCCTAGGACGAGGATGTGGCGAATAAAGGACCCTCTGTGACAAGAAAGGGATCTGGACGCAATAAAGGCCTTCTGGGACAGAGGATGTGAGAATAAAGGACCTTTATTCCCGAGGATGTGGGACCGGGAAACAGGAGGTCATGGGACCGGAGGATGTGACAATAAAGGAACCTCTGGGACAGAGGATGTGACGAATAAAGGACCTCTAGGACAGAAGGATGTGACGAATAAAGGACCTCTGGACAGGATGTGACGAATAAAGGACTTCTAGGACAGAGGGGGATGTGACGAATAAAGGACCTCTGGACAGAGATGTGACGAATAAAGGGACTTTCTAGACAGGATGTGACGAATAAAGGACCTTGGGACAGAGGATGGTGCGAATAAAGGACCTCTTGGACGAGGATTTGTTGAAGAATGGACTTCTAGGACAGAGGATGTGCGATAAAGGACCTCTGGGCAGAGGAGGTGACGAAATAAAGGAATTTCTAGGACAGAGGATGTGGACGAATAAAGGACCTCTGGGACAGAGGAATGTGACGAATAAAGGGCTCTAGGACAGAGGATGTGACGATAAAGGACCTCTGGGACGAGGATGTAACCGAAAGGGACTTCTAGCAGAGGCATGTGACGAATAAGGACTTCTAGGACAGAGGATGTGACGAATAAAGGACCTCTGGGACAGAGGATGTGAAGAATAAAGGACTTTAGGACATAGGATGTTACGAATAAGGACCTTCTGGACGAGGATGTGACGAATAAAGGGAATTCTAGGACAGAGGATGTGACGAATAAAGGACTTCTGGACAGGGAAAGTTACGAATAAAGGACTTCTAGGACAGAGGATGTAACGAATAAAGGACCTCTGGGCAGAGGTGTGAAGATAAAGGACTTCTAGGACAGAGGATGTGACGAATAAAGGACCTCTGGGACAGAGGAGTCCCACTGACTGCATACTGGTGCTGCTGTTCATCAAATCTATAGTCAAACTCAGCCTTTTTGGCCACTAAGGCACACACATACACACACACACACACACCGTTGCCACTTCTCCCAAGGTAGGTACTTCCGCCCCACCTCTCTCCTCTCTCTCTCTCTCTCTCTCTCTCTCTCTCTCTCTCTCTCTCTTGTGTTCAGCCTCTGACCACCATTTTTTATTTGCTTTGGAGCAAATCCTTCTAACTGTCCCTTTGCTTACTTTGGCTGTGTTCGCCGTTGACATTTTCATCTAAAATGCACCGATTAACATTAGAAATTATTTCCTTAGTCTGACTGTGCAGGCGGGGGCAGTGAGAAGCGGGAGATGTTTACATGGTGGGTCCGTGACGCGGAATGACCTTGTTGGGCTGAGGTGGCAACGGAGCACTAACCCAGCACAAGAGGTGTTGTCAAATCTCAGGAAGACATTTTTAGTAACATTCATTTTCTCATCAAAGACTTAGTCATTCTTAAATATATAAAGTTTTGTTATAAAACAGAGTAATTACCATATATTTAGTTAGGATACAAAATATCAGAGACATTTGTTCATTACTGTCGTGGCTTATCTAGAGAATTGTGGGCAACTGTGCGGCCAACGCCTTAGTGGCCAAAAAGGCTGAGTTTAACTATAGTCGCCTTTGGCAGGTAAACGGGACCAGGGATCATTTGCGAACGTGAAAGATCTCTGTTAAAATACAAGAAACATAAATCCGAAAAAATTTAAGATTTCTGTTCCTACGTAGACGGGACAATTCCCTTCCTAGCTAAGAAACTTTCTGATTATCGTGGAATTCGACAGAAGCAACTAGATCACGGCTTTGAATAAAATAGGATATGGGTCTAAGCCAAAGGCCAAGCGCCGGGACCTGACAGGTCATTCAGCGCTGAAAGGGAAACTGACAGAAAGTTTGCAAAGCGTAAAAGGAGAAAAACCGTCGCAGTTGCACTATGAAACAATTGTCAGGAGGAGGTGGAAAGTCACATGGAAGAGAGAGAATATGAACAGAGGTAGAGTAAAATAATAATAATAATAATAATAATAATAATAATAATAATAATAATAATAATATAATAATAATAATAATAATAATAAAATGAAGACTGCCCAATCGCTGTCCAATATCAACGTAGAAAATTATTGTACGTAAAATTGAAAACCTCGATATATAAATATATTTGAATGATGCTGCCATCCTATTCAACAGGAAATAATAATAATAATAATAATAATAATAATAATAATAATAATAATAATAATAATAATAATAATAATAATTCTCTCCTCCTCTTCCCACATCCCAAACGAAACAAACCACAAACAAAACGACCACAAAAAACTGATCCTAACAAATCAACATCTCCTCCGTGACACAAACACCTACTTCCCCTTCTTCTCCATTAACCTGACCCATTAAGAGATGACCTCCAAAGCCCTCCAGTGACCTCCTCTTCAGGCAACTGGTGTCCATTGAAAACCACATTAACATAATGAGTCTTGGGGTCCTGGGCCAAGTGGTTCTCCTTCGGCAGAAGGATCATTTTGATGGCTTCTTTATTGCCTTCCGGTAATTGAATGGGATGATGCGTCCATGGAGACCTGAGCTGTTTTAGGTGTTGGGTGTGTCATCGGTGTCTCAGTTCGGGGAGTGTCGAGGTGATTAAAATGGTTTTTGAAGGTGTCGATAAATATGAGAGAAGGTAGAGAGAGATCGGGAGGTGAAAAAGAGATGTGGGGAGAGAGAGAGAGAGAGAGAGAGAGAGATAGAGAAAGGGGAAAATGGGGAAAAAGAGTGTGTGTTGTGTTGAGAAGAGAGGAAGGAAAAGAGAGAAAGAGAGAGGGGAGAGAGAGGGAGGAAGGGCGGGGAAAAAGAGGTGTGTGGTGTTGAGAGAGAGAAGAGAAGAGAGGAGGAGAGAGGAGAGAAGGAAAGGGGGGAAAATGAGAGTGTGTGTGTGGTTGGAGAGAGAGAGGAGAGGAGAGGAGGAGAAGGGGGAAAAGAGAGAGAGAGATAGAAGAGAGAGAGAAGGGGAAAAGAGAGTGTGTGTGTGTTTGAGAGAGAGAGAGAGAGAGAGAGAGAAGAGAAGAGAGAGAGTAGAGGAAGAGAGAGAGTGTGTGTGTGGAGGAGGAGAGAGAGAGGAAGGGGAAAAGGAGAGAGACCTTACCTTACAGACCTTACATCTTGTTCGGGTTACCCCAGGTCCCTCAGTGTGAGGCACCTCTAATGTCTACCAGAGAGTTGCTAGTACATCTTCCGGTATATTTTGCATCTTCCAATCTTGGATGGTCTGGGATGCAGTTTAGATATTTGTCGAGCTTATTCTTAAACACATCTACGCTCACTCCTGATATATTCCTCAGATGAGCTGGCAACGCATTGAATAGACGCTGCATTATCGATGCTGGTGCGTAGTGGATTAATGTCCTGTGTGCTTTCCTTATTTTTCCTGGTATAGTTTTGGGCACTATTAATCTACCTCTGCTTGCTCTTTCTGATATTTTTAGTTCCATGATGTTTTCGGCTATTCCTTCTATCTGTTTCCATGCCTGAATTATCATGTAGCGTTCTCTCCTCCTTTCTAGACTATACAATTTTAAGGATTGTAGTCTTTCCCAGTGGTCAAGGTCCTTAACTTCTTCTATTCTAGCTGTAAAGGACCTTTGTACACTCTCTATTTGTGCAATATCCTTTTGATAGTGTGGGTACCATATCATATTGCAATATTCAAGTGGACTACGAACATATGTTTTATAAAGCATAATCATGTGTTCAGCTTTTCTTGTTTTGAAGTGCCGTAACAACATTCCCATTTTTGCTTCCTTATTTGTGATTGTCTCATTATTAGGTCTCCTATATGCATATAGCTTTCTTTCTCTGTCTCCATAACTTATTGATTCAAATTTATCAGAGTTAAATACCATCCTATTTACCTCTGCCCAATCATATACTTTGTTAAGGTCTCTTTGTAGCGCGTTCCTATCTTCACCACAAGTAATTTCTCTACTTATTCTTGTGTCATCGGCGAAACTACTCACTACCGAGTCCTTAACATTACTGTCTATGTCTGCAATCATAATAACAAACAGTAATGCAGCTAACACCGTACCTTGTGGCACACCGGATATTGCCTTAGCTTCATCTGATTTCTCATCGTTTGCAATAACTATCTGTTTTCTGTTGTGTAAAAATTCTTTTAACCATCTTCCTGCTTTATCCACTATATTATGTTTTCTAATTTTCTTCGCTAATATATTATGGTCTACCTTGTCAAAAGCTTTTGCAAAGTCTAGATAAACCACATCTGTTTCATTTCCTCTTTTCATATTTTTGAATATGTTCTCACGGTGGACTACCAGTTGGGTTTGTGTACTTTTTCCGGGTACGAAACCATGTTGTCCTATATCAAAAAAAATTATTTTCTATTAAATGTTTAATAATATTTTTCTTCATTACCCTTTCATACACTTTCATAATATGTGATGTTAGACTCACAGGCCTATAATTACTTGCCTCTAGTCTTGATCCACTTTTGAAAGTAGGGGTAATATATGCTAATTTGTGCTCATCATAAATCTTGCCTGTATCTACACTTTGTCTTAATAATATTGCAAGTGGCTTTGCGATAGAATGAACTACTTTCTTTAACAAAATAGCAGGGACACCATCAGGCCCTGTAGCAGCTCCATTTTTAATTTCATTACTAGCCTGCACAACATCAGCTTCATTAATATCCATGTCAGCTAAATATTCACTATTTTCGTCCCTTACTTCTATATCATTATCTTCATTATCAATTCTAGGGGTGAATTCTCTCTTATATCGTTCTGCCAATATGTTGCAAATTTCCTTTTTTTCATTCGTTAATCTCCCTTCAATTCTAAGAGGGCCTATTTCTATTCTTCTTTTATTCATCTTTTTTGCGTACGAGTATAATAGTTTGGGGTTTTGCTTGATATTTACTAGGGTTTTTTCTTCCAAGTCCTGTTTTTCATTTTCTTTTGATTGTATAATCTTTTGTTCTGCATTTTCTATCTTACTTATAATTCTATATCTTTCCATGCATTTTTTTTCTTTTGCAAGACCTTTTTTCCACTTTCTGATTTTCTGGAACAAGATCCTTCTGTCTCTTGGTATGCATGACTGATGTTTACTTTTCTTCTTCGGTATATATTTATCCACTATTTTCTCTAATATTTTATATAATATCTCCGTATTTACCCTTATGTCATCACTTACGTAAATCTTATCCCAATCTTTGTTTAATTCTTCATTTATTTCTGACCATTTTATATTTTTACTGTAGAAGTTGTATTTTCCATATCCTTCCCACTTTTTCATTTCTTGCTTATCTCTGTTTTCACTTGCTTTGGAATGGACTGTTAATTCTATGACATTATGGTCTGAAATACTCGCATTATAAACTATTATTTCTTTAACATAATTCACCTCGTTCATAAATACTAGGTCTAAAGTATTTTCCTTTCTTGTTGGAAGGTGATCTATTTGTTGAATGTTGTATTCTAGTAGCATATCTAATAGCTTTTCGAATTGCCTCTTATCTTCTGCACTACTTTTACTCTCTTTTTTATATGTATAAATACAACCACAATCTCCTATTCGTTCTTTCCAGTCTACGAAAGGAAAGTTAAAGTCTCCGGATAGGAGAATAGTCCAGTCCTTGTGATTTCTACATATATCATCCAATTTTTCTATTATTATGTCAAACTCTTTAGTATTAGGGGGTCTATATATTACTATGTTCATTAATTTTTCAGATTCAAATTCTACCGCTATTAGTTCACATTCTGAGTTACTATATTTCTCATATATTTTTCCTTGTTTTTTGTCTTTCCCATATATAGCGGTTACCCCTTGATTCCTATTTTTTCCTATCTGATGTATAAGTTTGGAACCCTTTTATTTGATCATCATTCCCAGTCTCTTGGGAATACCAGGTTTCACTTATATTCATTATATCTATTTTCTTTTCAATTTGGGTTAGTTCTTCTAAGTATTCTATTTTTCTTCTTGAGTTACTCGTAACTAAACCCTGCACATTCATCACTATGATGGTTTGCGTGTTTTCTCCTTCATTTAATATGGGTAATAATAAGGATTTTCCCATGTCTCTTTCCTGTTCTGGTATGTTGTTCTTTTCTTCATTTCCCGAAATTCTGACATTAAAAAATCTAACTTTTCCATAATATTTGATCTTCCTTCATTATAATTATTCATTTTGTGTCTGAATCTGCAATTTTCTCCGTATCTGCAATATCCTCTTGCATCATAAATACAGTTCTTATCTCTTGAGTTGTAACTTGGAGCTGATGCTTGGAAATATTTTGCTGACACTGCATATCGCGGTGATGGCTTGCTTCTTTCTTTCACCTGATATTCTTTGTTCCTCTCCTTATTTGTTTCTTTCTTATTTTTTGAGAGAGAGAGAGAGAGAGAGAGAGAGAGAGAGAGAGAGAGAGAGAGAGAGAGAGAGAAAGGAAGGAAGGGGAAAAAGAGAGAATGTGTGTTGAGAAGAGAGAGAGAGAGAGAGAGAGAGAGAGAGCTGGAAGTTATGTTACGTTAAATATGTATAAAAACGATCTGCCTAAGCTAAATATAGAATTACCAACTTTCAACCTATTCCACAAACCTTCCCCCCTCCCTCCATCTCAAAAAAAAAAAAAAAAAAAAAAAAAAGTACAACTCCGCCAAACAGAAAGAAGTTTTATTTTTCAGAAAAGTCCAACACGAAATTTTGCGTTGTATTTTCGGTTTCCAAAAGACCATTTGTCTCTCACGTTTCACGCTTAGGGATATAAACAAGGAAAGGAAATTACAATATTGCAATTTTTTTTCTCTCTTAGTATCGTTTACCCTACTATAAATTACATATAATATTCCTGCTATGCATTTGCAATAGTTAAAGTGCAAACAAAGATATTTTAAAGCCTTAAATATCTCTATTAGGAATGGATACTAATAACTTTTAACTGAATTGAGAAATTATTACCAGATAAAATATCTTTCTTTTTTGTCAGTTAGTACTTGTTTAATCCCCCTTTCACAGATTCTATTTTGGTTGGAATTGTCCCCTGGACCTTCCCATTTTTGTGAAAATGTGTTTTCACAAAGGGAAACGAGTTTGGGGGCAGTCGTTTCATGGTCAGACTCTTATGGATTTGGTAAATTGCTCTTTGTATACGTGTAATAGAATATCTAACATTTTCATACAGGTATATATTTACTGTTCATTCTCCTTATTATTTTTTAAAGTATTTATATATTAATTAATGTAATATATATATATATATATATATATATATATATATATATATATATACACCTAAAACCTGGGCATTCCCAACCTGCAAAACTAGCCAAACCACCGTCGATCAGAATACCACATACCAGGTCACCTCTTTCCCATCTCTTTAAAACAGTGTTTACTCTCCTTCAGTTTCCAAAGCGAAAACCGTCTGCACTGGCCGAGTTTTATCTTGTTTAAACGCTGCCTTTAATAGCAGTTAGGGAAAAGCTTGATTACTTTTCAAAGCGCGAAAGTGGAAGAAAGCGTCTGCATTGTTTTATTTGGGGAGGGAGGATTCTCTCCATTCGAAATGTTTGTTTTTTATTGTATTTGGAAGTGAAGTAAATGGGATTACTTGTAAGTGGAATTTGATGTTACTAAGGTCAAATTATCCTGCTGTTCGTTTAATAGGATTCACTGTAAGAGGAGTTTGTTGTCACAAAACAAAGAACTTTCATCCAATTTCTTTGCAGGTTAAAAGGATGGAAATTGTCCTGAAGATTATTATCTTTCGCCTCCCTGTATTCATTTGTCTTGTCTTACAATGAACAAAATGAAATAAAATCAAAGGAACTGACGATAAAACCTCTCAGTTTTCAGAGAAAATTTGAACCAGATACTCTTCACTGTCCAAGCAAAGGCCGAAGGGACGGGCAACTGAATGCTTATACTTAGGGTCTGAAAGACAAAGGGGCAAAAGCTGATGGAATGAAAATAATCTTGGACAAACTTTTTTTTTTTTTTTTTTTGAACAATTTTTTTTCCGCAGACTTCAAAATATCTTCATTTCTTCACTTTCCACTCTATCGACTTCTTGCAGAGTAAAGTCTTAACGGCTCCAACTTGCCATAATTCCAATGTTTACGTTTAAATATACTTTATTGTCCTTTTATCCCTCTTTATATTGTAAATATAAAATGACAGCTATAGATCACAGACCTCAACCTACGATTTAACAGAGAACCTTCCTAAGGCTTCACAACAATGATGACAAAACCAAGGACACGAAATTCGCAGACAACCCACGAGCTGTACGTAAGACTCGAACGACGAATCAACCGCCCACCTCCACAAATAAACACACACAGCGCCACTCACCTCCGCGCCCTCGCCCTCAGAATATTAAATAGAACATTGAGACACGACCCAAAGGAAAGAAATACACAGCCACTCAGGGGCGTCGAATGGAAATGAGGAAATCAGTTGTGTCTGTGAAAGGCGACGCCAAATGTCATTTCACCAGGCACATTTCACCGTCGTCGCCTCAGGTCATGAAAAGTCATAGATTCCAGTCGCGGAAAATGACGGTGTCTCTGCAGAGCTTAAAGAGGCGTGAACGTGAAGGGAAGAAGAAGAAGCAGAAGCAGAAGGAGGAGGGAGGAAATGTAGTGGGTGGTGAAGGCGTAACTGATATGGAGAAATAGGTCTCATATGGACAGGTGGAGTATGTATGTATGTATGTATGTATGTATGTAAGTAGATATGGAAGGTTTTCAGATATAAAAAGGTTAATTTATTTATCTATTGTGTTTATTTATTTCACCATATGTCTTTTTTCCATTAGGTCGGTTCCATAAGAAGTTAGCCTTACAGTTCTAAGCATTTATATATATATATATATATATATATATATATATATATATATATATATATATAATGCGGTGGTGTAGTAGGAAAAGCTTCACTGACGTTCCTGGGTTTGAAAGGATCCATAGGTTTCGCGCCCTGGTCCAGGCAAATCTATTATCGAAAAAATTCCCTTCGGTTAAGCATATATGAAAATATATTAATTCCGAGGTAGAGCGAATTAGATATTAAAGGACATTGTAGCTCGATATATATATATATATATATATATATATATATATATATATATATATATATGTATATATATATATATATATATATACTATAATATATAAACATATTAAGGTTACATACGTATAAATAGAGTATTCTTCTTCCCATAGATAAGAACCCACTTGGATTCCGGAAGTATGTTCAAACCGTCGTTTCATTTCTGTTAAATTACGTAGGTGAATTAGTGGTGGGCCGCAAACAGGGTGAAGAAAGGCATGAGACTAGAAATATATATATATATATAATATATATATATATATATAATATATATATATATATATATATATATATGTAAGAACTGTAAGGTTAACTTCTTATGGAACCAACCTGTCTAATGGAAAAAGACATACGGTGAAATAAATAAATGAATAAATAAATAAACCTCCTCTGATCTTAGAGGAACCCACCCCATAACAGATTATAGATTGTGACGTAAGGCCACTTACTCTAAGGGTTCCTATAAGGGAAATATATGACCAATCTGGCTTTCTGCAACATGATGAGCTCTCGACATGGCTGTATTGAAGTCCTATAAAGTCCTGTGCATATTAATCGGGGTCCTATCGGAAGCCCTACCATCCTACCACCACCCACTTTCTCCCTGACGTTATGGGATTCTGGGAATCTGTGTCTGAGATAAATGTCAAATGGGATCGCTTTTCAAAAAAGGCTTTTACACGCAGTATTTTTTTTCTAAGGTCTCTAAGGTTAAGACTAGAATGTGGGTTCTGTCTATATCTTGCTGTTTATCCGTCCTTTTCTTAACTTACGTTACTGATATTGAGGTGTATATCTCTTATCAATTATCAATTATGGTTTTACGTCTTATGTCTACTTGCATATCGGTTTCTCCTCGTTTTTCGTCCATTTGCAGGCTGTTACTTAATTACTTAATCCTCTGTCACCCACGGGATGCATAGGGCCTCAATGAATTCACGCCATAAGTCTCTTTCCTGAGCCATCTCTCTAAGCTCAACCCAATTCTGAGATCCAATCTCCCTCCGCATTGTAATCAGCCACGTTTCTCTTGGTCTACCACGTCCCCTCCTGCCCAGCGGCTTCCACTCAGGAACATCCTGGACTAACTCATCTTCTCTTCTTAAAACATGGCCCATCCATCTCCATCTCGATAATCTAACTATATCGTTCACACTGGGCACCCCTGCCACCTCGCGAATTGCCGCATTTGTTATATGCTGCTGCCATTTGATTCCCAAAATCCTTCTCAGAGCTTTATTCTCAAAGGCAAGAAATTTTGAACAGTTGTCACAGTGCTGTACCACGACTGGTGCCCATAAGTTAATATTGATCTTACAAGTGAAATGTATATTTTGATTTTGGTATGAACTGATATCTAATTTGACCTCCAAACTGTTTTTAGCATGCCCATTGTTTGTTCCGCCCTCCCTATTCTCTCCCTGAATTCTGTACCGAGTGATCCATTGCTGGTAATAATGGCTCCCAAATATTTGAAAGTGTCTGAGTTGGGTAATATTACTCCTCCGATAAAGAAGCTCGTCTGATCACCACTCTCAATCTGCATGACCTCAGTCTTTCTCTGGTTGATCACCAATCCAACCTTTCTCCCCTCCAGTACTAACCTATCTACCATTTTCTGCCTTTCAGCCACTGTAAAGGCAATTAGAACTGTCATCTGCGTATTCAAGATCGCATAATCTCTGGTCCCCTTTCCTTTGAATGCCATTATTCATTCATTGCATTACCTTGGTTATAACATGATCAATCACCATAAAAAACAGTAGAGGGGACAGTATTCCACCCTGTAGTACTTCAGTCTTGACTTCAAATGCTGTTACTTGTAAAAAAAAAAGGCAGACGAAGAGTAATTTCCGGACGAAACTACCTCATGGAAAGATAAGACATAAGGAAAATAAGCAGTGGTAAACAGCATACTAAAGCCAAAACTATATTTAGATGCCAAATGAACGACAGTGGAGTAGGTAAGTCTTCGAAAATATATTTGGTCTTAAGATACTACAAAACAGCCGTGAGGCCATGGAAGTTTGTCACGAAGTGAATTCAGTGAATTCATCCTTGAATCAGCAAAGGGACGAATATGAGTTTCATTTCTTCAGTCGATAAGACAGGCCAATTCACTTTCATGCGTAGTCTGGTATATGAATGTTAGTCCTTAGAGATGGGTCCTGACGGAAGATGTATGAGATTCAGGGGAAAACGAAAGCAAAAACAGAACTCCAAAGCATAGCAAAGTCTAAGATAGCCTATCATCTCATAATTCATTGAAGCCATCCTTTCTTATGGAAGCATCTTAACATTAACAGGATAATATCAACAGTAAATAAAGGGCTTTAGCTTAGAGCACTGATAACCATAACAGTTCCTGGCACCAGGTTACACCAATCAATCAGTACCCCAACCACGGCCAATACACATACATGGACGATGTTTGTAACATGTTTGTGTACTCCGACCTCACCACAAACAGAATCCCAAATGATGACCCGAGGATATCCCCTGATTGGAAGTGGATCCCAGGTAGGGTGTGTACCTCGTCAGACTTAATGACTAATTGAATACCTGTCCCAGGTAGGGAAAGGCTCTGTTGTGTGTCGCCTCGACCCTTTGAAATCGAATGTACTACGACATGGGAGATGTATTCCAGACTGAAAGCGTTTTTTTACTTCACGTTTGTGTTTCATAAAACATGATGTTTTGTTTATTTTATTTTTTATTTTGTAAAATAGTATTCTATTCATTCTTAATGATCCGTTACAACGTATATAAATAATAATAATAATAATAATAATAATAATAATATAATAATAATAATAATAATAATAATAATAATAATAATAATAATAATATAAAAAATAATAATAATATTAAAAATAACATTAAAAAATAATTTTAAAAAATATTAAAAAAACAAGAGTAATAATAATTTTAACCAATATAAATTCACATCACCTCTTATTTTGAGGTTTTAGAAAAATACCATCCAATACCGACCACTTTTCAGTGACGGAAAAGCAAAGTAGCGAAGAATATAAGGCCAAACTACTTAAGAGAACACTTGATACTTGAAGTGAAAGGGAAAAAGGGGCGTCCCACGCCTTATTTTCTCCAGCAAACACCCATGTTGACTTAGCCATCGAAAGGTTACACTGGCCTTGCTGACAAGAGGTTGCCGAAGTGTTTATTTTGACGGAACAAAATTGTTCCTGAAACTTTCGAGGGCATTTAGTCACTGAAAGGTTTTTAATTCTTTAGCAGTTTCCTTCTTTTAAAATAATAATAATAATAATAAAAAATAAAAATAAAATAATAAAAATAAAAATAATAATAATAATAATAATAATAATAATAATAATAATAATTGGTATAAATACCAGCCAGTCGAATTAGAGGACTGTTATAGACCCCCCAAAAAAACAAAATAATAACAATAATAATTATAAATAATAAAATAAATAAAAATAATAAATAAAATAAATAAATTAATTAAATAATAAAATAAATAAATAACGAAATAAATAATAAATAAAATAAATAATAAATAATAAAATAAATAATGAATAATAAATTCTAAAATAATAAATTATAAATAATTTCTCAGTTCCAGAGGTCCTATATATATACCTCACATCGTAGGACTGTGGAATAACCTCCCAGAGGAAGTCGCCCAACGGGAACTTCAGAAGTTCGAACGAAAATGCAATGCAGTATACTACCTTAACACACTTCAACTTATTAGGGAAAGAAAATCCTTAAAGAAAATATATACAAAACTATTAGAATGGATTTAAAGAAAGACAGTTTCAACTTACGGAAGGAAATTTCGAATCAAATACTCACCGTAAAGCATTTAAAGAAGGAAACACGTCGCCTTGAAAAAAAAAAAAAAAAAAAAGTCTCGGTGGAGACAACACTTGAAAACGTCGCTGGGCAAATAGCGTTAATGAAACGTAAACACGAGGTTTCGAATTCGGGTAGTTTTTCCAAGGTCGCGTGTGGAGACATCACGACTTTTTAAAGACACATTTCATCTGAATGATATTCATGTGATTTGGAAACGATTTGAGTAACATTAGTGTTATGACGGGACGGAATAAATGAAAGAGTTTATTTACAAACGCTTTCCATGTGAAGTCTTCAACTCTTAGATAATATGTATTAATAAAGAAAAAACAGAAAGGATGCAATACTGTACATATATATGGCATGATGAAGGAAATCAATATATGCATGAGAAGATGAAAAATAATTCGCACTGCGAATTCTTTCCCTGGTGCAGTCTGACAGAACTATGTGCAATAAATGTTACAACCATTTCGAATAAAATATATCTAAAATGAAGCAGTCAACCCATACTAAAATCCAAGAGTAGTCATGACAATATACACCAAAAATAAGAATAGGGATACTGATATATTATAAAACATATATAGAAAAATCTTATTGAATTTGATACATTCTAAATTAGGTAGATTTGAACAAAACGTGCCAATAAAACTCACGAGGAGACAAAGTTCTCGTAAGTCTTTCAGTGGCCATGATTTTGTGACGCGAGATAAATTTTTCATTTAAAATATTAATATAGACCGGATCCCAAAAAATATTAGTGAACAGCATCAACACTTTTCATTATATATTTCTGTTTAAATTGCAATGAGTTTTCTTGGAAAGATTCACAAATGGATTCTGAATAAGACTTTCTCTCTCTCTCTCTCTCTCTCTCTCTCTCTCTCTCTCTCTCTCTCTCTCTCTACGTCCCTCGCCTATTCTCGGAGCTCGCCTGGCGCAGTGCCAGAACATCCTCTTTTCGGGAGAGGGTACAGAGGGAGGAACCATGATGATAGAGAGAGAGAGAGAGAGAGAGAGAGAGAGATATGGAATCAGAAGTGGAGGAGTTGACAGCCACGATGGAGGAAGGATTTAAAAAAAAAAGAGAAGTGTCTTTAGACCACCATGATTTACATTCAGAGTGAGAATGAGATGAAAGTAATGCAGCTTTTATTCAAGTGCGACTCTCTCTCTCTCTCTCTCTCAAAGCGAAAATTATTTTCCCCTTCCTGTGCAACCGGAAGACTCGTCAGAAGCCTCCTTCCCTCTTGATATGGTATCCTCGAGATACAAAAGGATCCCTTTTTGTTTGTCCCAAGATACGCAGCCAATTTTAATTCTCCCTCGTTGCGCGAGTTCGAAAGATTCCTACAGGACTCTTTGAGAAGTTTGGGTAATATCCTCCTGAAATCGTGCCCCAAAGGCCTTACGAATGTTAGGGAGGTTCGCCGTCTTGCGAGAGAGAGAGAGAGAGAGAGAGAGAGAGAGAGAGAGAGAGAGAGAGAGAATGTTGATGGAATCAGAAATGGAAGAGGCTGACAGCAAGGATGGAGGAAGGATTTAAAGGAATAAAAGTCTTTTGGCCACCATGACTTACATTTTGAGTAAGAATTAAGATGAAAGGAACGCTGCCTTTATTCAAGTGAGATATTATCTCTCTCTCTCTCTCTCTCTCTCTCTCGTCTCTCATCTCTCTCTCTCTGTATATATATATATATATATATATATATATATATATATATATATATATATATATATATATATATATTATTCATCTTTAACATTTGAAGATGTCAAAATCTTATGGGACATAAAACAAAAACTCTTTAAAAAATTATTACTAATATAATTTATTTATATATTTCGAACTATATTCCTTACCGTTCTTGGGGAAAAAGTTAAAGTCTAGTGCTAATTCATTTTTAAAAATAATCCATACGTTCCCACATCATACGCACAGCTATAGTAGATTCACATCAACCGTGCATTTAATGTTTAGCCCAGTCCTTTACGACGCTGCTGATTGGCTGTTGATAAGCCAATCACAGGGCTGGCAACTCTCAGTCTCTCGAGAGAGTTCCCATAGGCTGGATCTTTGTTCCACCTCTCCTGAGGAATACTTTTGAAAGACGTATCCCTTAGGAAGGTTGGAACATAGATCCTACCCATGTGAAGTCTAGAGAAAGACTGAGAGTTTCCAGCCGTGTGATTGGCTTATCAGCAGCCAATTAGGAGCGTCGTAAGGGACCGACCTAGACATCAAATGGACGGTTGATGTGAATCTACTATAACAAACGAACGGAGATAAGCAGATACAAAATTGAAAACTCGAGCAATGAAATGGGCAGATCTAGACGGACACGAGATACCGACTTATCCTAATCCCATCTCAAGGCGATCTACTCCATTATTCATGTACGTCTGAACGCTCAACTTGAAGACATCGCCGAAAGCAGAAAATGGTTGGGAAGGACTCTAAGGGGCCAGAATGAGGTTGGTAGACAAGAAACGTGAAATGCTCATAGCAAAATAAGAACAAGGTCGAATTTGACGTCGTGGTGTACACGATTTTTTTTTTATGTCCTTCCAGACATCAATGTTATACGCAGCCGAGAGCTTTCAACATTCGTCTAAGCACGTCTAATGTAATAAATAAATTTATAAAATATGCTGTTTAAGAAATCAATTCACGATATTAAAAAAAAATGCTTACAAAAAGGCACATAGTAGAATATGACATCACAATCTAAATAATAAATAAATAGGCACAAAGTAGAATATGAATCACAATATATATATTATTTATGTGTGTGCATCTTCCTTGAAAACCATGTTATAACAGTCGACAGATGTTACCATTCTTTAAATCACGTCTAATATAATAATACAATCCTCTAAAATAGGCCGTTTAAATACGCCCCATGGAGAACTTTTATCAAACTCTATTCAAGAGCCCCCTAATATATTCAAGAAACTTATAATTCAAGTTCAGAAAAACAGAGCCACATTTTATGCCACCATATAAAAAATCCTGAGTTAAAAAAGGAAGTTAAGTCATAAAACGAAAATGAAAAACACGCGTAGCATTCAAAATAGGATCTCGTTCAGGAAGAGGAACTGAGTAATTATTCGGGAGAGAGAGTTTTATGGTTTATAAATGTGGATAGTCTATCAAGTCACACACACACACACACACACACACACACACACACACACACAGAGCTGCGCACTCACAGCAGGAATATAGTAAATTGCTCTGTCTGGGCGCCACGAAGCATGAAAACTAACCCCACCCCCACTTCTCCCCCCCAAAAACCTCCCACGAACTGTCAGCGCATCGTCAGCTTATTTCCATCGAATATTGACTCCGGGGATATTGAGGGCTGTCCCTCCCCGGGGAGGGGGGTGGGAGGGGGAGGACGCGAAAATGCAACCGAGGACGCTCTGAATAGAAAATACTTAAGTAAAAACACATCCTATATTATAGCCTGAACTTGAATATTTATTAGATATCTTACAGCTATCAGCAATGTTAACAAAGTTCCTAACATAAACTAACCCGAACCTTCACTTTACGTTCAATTTCAGAATGTGAAGAAGACACCATAGAAGTAAATGAATAAATGAATAATATTATGACAGCCGATAAGTAAGGCAGTCGGTTCAGTATACCTTAAGTGGAAGGGTTTTGCAAACAACTATTGAAAGCTACTGGCGACACGCAAATGCAGGTCCACGAAAATCAACGAGTGTCAAAAAAGATAGTAATCTGTTTCAATGTTATATTTGCAATGATGGAAAGACAGCTAAGGAGGATACCCATTATGCATTTAAAATGGAGTCATTAATCCAAAGTAGGAGGGGGGGGGATAACAACACTACGCTTTAATGGAATCAACTGAGCAAAGAGTAGGGAACAAACTGGTCACAAATTCATGTAATAACAGTTCGAATGAAAGGATAAGTGTCCCTGAAAAATACCCCATGGGGATTTGGAAGGAGGGACACATTGTCCTAGAATGGGCTTCATATACAATAGCAATGAAAACTGAAGAGAGAGAGAGAGAGAGAGAGAGATAGAGAGAGAGAGAGAGAGAGAGAAAAAAAATAAGCGAAGATGGCATCAGTATAAGCCTATAATCGCACAGCTCTAGTAGTCTCCTCACATTAGGATCAAGAGGTTATGCTTCAAGTTGATGACTACAAACATTTTTAGGCAATACCGGGCATTTTGATGTCTTTCTCGTTACTAATATTACCAACTAATAATAATAATAATAATAATAATAAAATAATAATAATAATAATATTTTTTTATCACTGTCATCCTATTCGACTGTGTGGTACTTATAGTGTGGGGTTCCGGGTTGCATCCTGTCTCCTTAGGAATCCATCATTTTTCTTAATAAGTGCGCGGTTTCCAGTAGCACATTCTTCTGTATGTGTCCTGGAGCTACTTCGGCATCTTGTTTTTCTAGCTTCATATCAATGACTACAAAATTGACATTTCTAATAACGGCAATAGTTTATTTAAACAATATCCCAGTCATTAATTCTCTCTCTCTCTCAGTCTCTCTCTCTCTCTCTCTCTCTCTCTCTCTCTCTCTCTCTCTCTCTCTCTCTCTCTCTGTGAAAAGTGTTTTGCCAACTTATGGGTCAGGGATGAATGAAGCCACTTTCCCATCTCTAAAAAAGGATAAATCCTATATAGACGGAATTCACTTTCTCTCCGTTTCATTTGACAATAAACCGAAGTTTACTTTAACCTCAAACCTGATAGAAGGCAGATTTAAAGAAAAGCGCCGTTCTAACGGTAAAAGCATTTCTACACCCCATTACAATATATTAATGTATCGCCTAGATGTTTCCGTCTCGGATTAATAATATAACAAATATAAATTTTCTCTCTCCAGTGAACAGGAAATAGATTTCCATCGTTTACTGTTTCTCCTGAAGGAAATTGTGCGTTTATAAAGGTGCTGAGTCATCTAAATCTGGCTACAAGAAGTTATCTGTGGGCTCAGAGAGAGAGAGAGAGAGAGAAGAGAGAGAGAGAGAGAGAGAGAGAGTTAAGCTACATGACCCGATATTACCGTAACAAATCGACTCACAAAAATATAATATATATAGTATATATAATGCAGGAAACCCAACATACAATGAGTTGTGGGCGAAGCCAAAATAGTTTATTTTTGCATCGTACAATATTATTTACAATAAAGGATATTATGTTAACTTTGAGACAGCCACTTAGACGGAGGCTTACGCTTGACAGAAAGCCTCGTAATCAAATCACCTGGAAACAGGTGCAAATGATTCATTAAACTAATTGCTTCTCCTTTAAGGAATCAGCGCTAATGAGCAAAGTTTTGGACCATCGAATTCTAAAACTTTTTATTTTCAGCTCACTTTGTTTCAGATGAAAATGTATCGCTTATTGCATTTTTTTTTAAAGGAAAACTATTGACATGACTTTGTCTGTCCGTCCGCACTCAGATCTTAAAAACTACTTAGGCTAGAGAGCTGCCAATTGGTATGTAGATCACCCACCTAACAATCATCAAACATACCAAACTGCAGCCCTCTAACCTCAGTGGGAGCGCCTCAGTGGCGTGGTTGGTTTGGTGTTTGCTTCTCACCTCGGTGGTCGCGGGTTCGATTCCCGGCCATTCCATTGAGGAGTGAGAGATGTGTATTTCTGGTGATATAAGTTCACTCTCGACGTGGTTCGGAAGTCACGTAAAGCCGTTGGTCCCGTTGCTGAATAACCACTCGTTCCATGCAACGTAAAAACACCATACAGACAAACAAACAATCTAACCTCAGTGGTTTTTATTTTATTTACTCTTAACTTCTGTCACTTCTTTGAAATGAACACCATATTCTTTACAAGCTTGAATTTCAGGTCAGTGGTCCGCGTGGGTTTCTTTCACATAAACAGGGTTTAGCTTCAGAATGATTAATAATAATAATAATAATAATAATAATAATAATTAGAAATAAGAAGGATATGGGATATGCCAGTGGAAATTGTACCGATAATAATAGGAACATTAGGCACGATCCCAAGATCCCTGAAAAGGAATCTGGAAAAACTAGAGGCTGAAGTAGCTCCAGGACTCATGCAAAAGAGTGTGATCCTAGAAACGGCGCACATAGTAAGAAGAGTGATGGACTCCTAAGGCGGCAGGATGCAACCCGGAACACAACACTATAAATACCACCCAGTCGAATTGGAGGACTGTGATAAACCAAAAAAATAAATAAATAAATAAATAATACATTCTGTTACTCCTTCCAAATGGAAAGCATATTCTTTGGAAGCATGAATTCCAAGTCAATGGAACCAGTAAGGTTGTTCCATATGAATAGGGTTCACCTTCGGAACAACAACAACAACAACAACAGCAATAATACTAATAATGTTTGAATTTCTAGTCAATGACCCCTGTAGGATTGTTCATTATAAATCGATGTAATCTTCAGAAAAACAACAGAATGATAATAATGTAACCTCAACATAATTTCCGTAAAAAGATAAAAGCACTTCCTCATAAAACCATTTACGTATCCTATCTCCCATAAACACTATGCGCCCAACCGCAGCCTGAACTTCCAAACTGGTCTCATTAATTTGGTCCAAAAATAGCCAATAAAGACGCCTCAAGACCACTTGCCTGCGACGGCGATAGTAAATTTGCCGAAATGAGGCGACGAGGCCCGCCCAGACCAAGTTGCGTCATGTTTAAAAGGCCCGAATTACCGACTGAGAACTCGAGTTCCTCCTATCTCAACGAGGAAGCTCAGGCAACTAAGTTGGAGCAAGTTTCATTTTTTACTCCCAAGCACCATTAACCAAACTTGGGCCTTGGAATTTTATAATATTTCAAGACTGATCATATTCCCATAAAGCAAGCTCGCCGTCAGCCAATCAAATGCATCCGTACCGAGCTGTGGGCGGGACTTAAAAACGAAGTTAGGTCGAATGGTGCTTATGTGGCCTAAATAATTATACACTCTGATTTACTATGTGTATGCGTGATCATCGACGCAGGAGAGAGAGAGAGAGAGAGAGAGAGAGAGAGAGAGAGAGAGAGAGAGAGAGAGAGAGAGAGAGAGAACAAAACTAAATTAATAATGAAGGGCAAATGACAGATGAACATCTTGGTTAGCAAACAGAGGCAAAGTCAGAAATAAGAAAAAGGACGAGTAAAGCAAAATTACTTCAGGGAAAAAATTAAATGAAGAAATACCGACGTCGAGAAGTATAATGAAAACTAAAAAAGGAATTCACATTCACACTCAGGTGAAAGATGAGGACTACAAAGAGAATTCACTCATATTCCTGAAAGACGAGGGACTCTGAGGATTCAAGAATCCATAAATAGAAAAGTCGCGACCCAAAATGTATCTAGAAACCAGAGGAGAAGAAATTCTCAAGTCAGGTTTCAGAAAAAGATGAATTTTTAAGAGTAGATTTCAGAGGAATCAATTCTGAAGGAAAATCGAATAGTATTTCTCAGGAGTCATTACCTTTTGTAACTTCTCTTCAAGCGAACGCCATAATAGTCTTCGGAATGGCCCCTAGGGCTTGTTCCATATGAAGAGGGTTCGTCTTCTGAAGAACAAAAACAACAACAACAACTCCAACAACAACAACAACAACAACAACAACAACAATAATAATAATAATAATAATAATAGTAATCGTGGCATCACAGGTAATTAGCGTCTATGTCATTTGTCGAAACAAGCAACATAAACAGCCAGTTCAAACTGTAAAACATAAATGAAACTGCAAAATAATTGTCTTTTTACAGAGGCCCACCTTCTGACAGAAATAGAAAAACGCTTCTGGCATTACATGACCAAATAATCACCCCCCCCCCCCCCCAACCACCACCACCACCAGCCTGCCGTCCTTCGTCCCCAAGGCCCAAAGATACGTATCGACTTTCCTAAGACACCGAGACTTGGGCACTCGACCAGCAAATGCCTCATCACAGCCTAGGGAAGAAATCAATCTTCCTTTATACTGTGACCTATGAGGTCATTCAGCGCTGGAAAGGAAATTGAGAGTAGGTAGGTTTATAAAGTGAAACGAAAGGAAACCTCGCAGTTGCTCTACGAAATAATTGTTAGGAGGTGAATAGCAAAATGAAAGAGAGAGAATATGAACGAAGGTACAGTAAAATGAATGAAAGGGTTGCAGCTACTAAGTTATTATAGTTCAAAAGATATTATTATTATTATTATTATTATTATTATTATTATTATTATTATTATTATTATTACTATGAAACATATGTATACAGAAATTATGTATGAAAATTCGTAGCATAATTAAGTCTACGGGCACAACCAGCCTCGTTTCACGGGCAGAACCAGCTCCGTCTCAGGGAATCCCTTCTCACCCCGACCCCTTCAGAGGGGGTTGAGGGGATGTAGAATGAAACTCTATTATAAACCCTCTTAGGGATCCCAACTATAACCCTACCAAGATTCATACCCAGCAAACCAGCCGTTTGGCCGTGATTGAATGACAGACGGACGGATGGACATTACGCCCATTATAGTAAGATTCAGTAGATGAATCCTCTAGAACAAGCCCACTATGGGGGTCACTGACATAAATTCAAGCCTTCAAAGACTGTGGTGTTCATTCGATAGAATTGACAAAAGTTAATATAACTTGTTGAATCTTCCACTGAAACAAAAAAGGGTACTTATGAGCTTATAAAAATTTCTCCAATTTTGAATATTATTTTGAGAGCGATTTATTTTGTGGCGTAAAGTCCTTCCATATCGAATATATAAAGAGACCTATTCCATACTGGAAAGAGAGCAAGCGGGCCATTTCCCAAATTCTCCCGAGGGTATCGTCATCCAGATGGTGGGGGATTACATGACATTTCTGAGTAGGAGGTAAAATTCATAAAGTCATTGGATATCCACTCCAGGCACTACAGATATATACATACATGCATATATATATATATATATATATATATATATATATATATATATATATATACATATATGAACTGTCATTATTTTCTCTGTTATCTAGTTTTGCTTACAAATTACCCAGCGCAACTACCTAAATCTCTCTCTCTCTCTCTCTCTCTCTCTCTCTCTCTCTCTCTCTCTCTCTCTCTCTCTCTCTCTCTCTCTCTCTATATATATATATATATATATACTACATATATATATATATAATATACTATACAGAACACCCACTGAACTCAGTCATTCTAAACGCTCCCAAACAAACATCTCAGGGTTCCCCTGGTGGTAAATTATGCAGAACGCTTTCATTATAAAGACTCCCACAGGGGAGACGGAGACTCGCAAAGACTTCCCAAAGAATACCTCAGGGAGCCTCGTGATAAAAATGCCTCTTCGGGCTTTGCGAGATGGTAAAAAATGTAGATCCCCTTGGGTGTTAAATGCAAAAATTCCACTTTCCTCTTTGGACCATCTAAAGAAAGTTGGAATTCTAATGAGCTTAATGAAGTTCCTATTTCTTCTGCCTGCCTGGTTTCATCAAGGTGGAAAGTCTGTGTGTGTGTGCTGTGTGTGTGTGTGTGTGTGTGTGTGTGTGTGTGTGTGTGTGTGTGTGTGTGTGTGTGTGTGTATTTTACAGACAAAAGCACATCTAATATATATATATATATATATATATACGCACATACATACACTGACACATGTATAATCATACATATGTAAACATAAACAAACACTTGTATATTCAAATTTTTAAACATATTCTACATATGGCCACTGGTTCCTATACTTCAAAATCGATTGAATAAAAAATCAACTTAAGCCTTATGAAGGAACTTTCCTCCCCAAAGGATGGAAAACCCACCCCTTTAACTGAACACGAGAAAAAATATAGAATTTAAACCAAAGGCGAAGCGCTGGGACCTATAAGATCATTCGGCGCTGATACGGAAATTGACAGTAAAAGGGTTTGAAAGGTGTAATAGGAGGAAAACTTCGCAGTACATACATACATACTATATATATATATATATATATATATATATATATATATATATATATATATATACTGTGAGTATATAACTGTTAAACAATTTACAGTTAAACATCCTCAATGACACATCAATTTAATATGGGTGAACTTGAGATCGAGATTTCAAATTCCACAACAAATAATATTCCAAAAAGGCCTTACAATGAAATGTATGATGTACAGTGAAGCATCTTAATAACAATTCGCACTGTATAGAGGGTAGTGCCGTCAGTGCACCACATTACTTAAGGTTCCTCGCATCATGCTTTCAGGCCCTAGCTGCAACCCCATTTCGTTCCTTTTGCTGTACCTCCGTTCATATTCTCTTTATTCGATCTTACTTTATACCCTCTCCTAACAATTGATTCATAGTGCAGTTCCTTTGAAATTTTCCTTCTGTTACGCCTTTCAAACCTCTTTACTGTCAATTTCAGCGCTGAATGACCTCAAGATTATGAAAAAGCATTCACATAATCTTGAGA
>NC_061097.1:33345461-33360461 GCF_015104395.2 Macrobrachium nipponense
TCAGAGAACAGCTGATGACCACTGTCACTGTCGTTATTGGAGATGGCTCTATTTAAAAATGCCTCAAACTCCTCGTAGGTCAGCAGGAACTTCTGATCTGATATTCTCCTACGAGGAAGTATTCGTTGCCGACGTTTGCAGTGTTCATATTTTTTGTTTGCAGGTCTGAGTTTCGCTGTTTTGCTTAGCTACAAAACTCCTCTGTTTGTGTTCCTGCTTCTTTAAACAAAACAGGAGCTACAGTCGGTGTCTCGGTCTGCATTCTTCTTCAACTGCGTCTTCTGTCTGGGTTCTGCTTCGGCACGAGCAGGAATCGACGTCTTCGGCGATGCAGGGGGGGTTAGGGGGGTAACCTGAGGGGTTGGGGGAGTAGGAGGAGGAGGTAGAGGGGCGGGAGTTTGGCAATATGGAGAGGATGAGGGGGTGGGGATGTAATGCCGGGATCGAGGAGGTTGGGAGGAAGGTTGGGTGGTTTGTGGTACAGGAGGTAGGTTCGTTCTAGGATCGAAACCTGGGGTTGCTGGGAGGTTTCCTGGTCGGTGATGGTTGCCGAGTCTTGCAGGTGGAGGAGGGATGCCCTTCGCCTTCCAAATCCTCTGCAGTCTGACTGGGCATCCCTTAAACCAAGCATGATGTTGCTGGCTGCAGTTAGGGCATCGGGCAACTGTGTGGCCCTTTTTCCTTGTACTTTTTCAAGCACACTTCTGTCTCGTGTTTCGCACTGCACACTCCACAGATGTGTTCTGCTTTACACTCGTTCTTGTGATGTCCAAACCTCTGACACTTGAAGCATCTCAGAGGCTCTGGTACGAAGGCTTCAGTCTCATATGTGCCTAGAATTCCAAGGCTGACCCTGGCCGGAATTTGGCCCTTGAAAGTAGCTTCGATCTGAGAGTTTCCTGTCCATCTTTGGCAGTACATCTCTTGGCTTTCCATGATGTTGGGAACCTCGAGAACTCTATCGATCGTGATGTATTTGGGGACTTTACAAAAAATCATCCCCTTGTTAATTTTTGTAGCAGATCAAGTAGCAGGCATAGGTTGTCCTTCTTGAGTAGTTCAACAGCTTTCTGGTCCTTGGGAGTAATATGAACTCCCCCCTTAAATTTGGTCTAGCTGTGAGGTTTGCAGCAGGATATTTTTCTCAAGGGCCCTGACTGCAGCATATGAAGTCTGGCCCTCGATAACAACAGCTTTGAACTTGGGAAGTGCCGGAAATTACTGGTAGAACTCGCCGTATTCGGTGCCGATGTCGTAGGGAGCTGGTTGTTATCAGTCGAAATCGGTGGTACAATCTTCTTTTGTTTCTTCTTCTTCTTCTTCCTTACTACGGCGAAGCCTTGCTCGTCCTCCAAGGGCGGGTTCTTCCCTGGGATTGCCGGGCGAAAGGGGTCTCTTAGAGGCCATACTTGTCAAAATTAAAGGTTGAAATGACGAGAGTTACGTCACGCGCCTGTGCACGAAATTACGTAACCTTGAAATGGGGTCGTTCGGCGGTATTTATTGTGTCCCAGGTGCTCTGTCTGATGGGCGCTGCATTTTCATTGGCTGAACAGAGGATTAAGTCCCTGAGTCAAGCCGTCTTGCAGAGGTGGAAGCTCGCACTGCTCTTCTCGTGCGGACGCTGGAGACTGGGAGCGTAGTATTGGGAAGGTCATTGCCGATAGACGGGGGCACCTGATTGGCCCGTTCGATCGGCTCTATGGTGCTGGCGGGCGGCGCCCTTCGTGCCACCGTCGGAGGAGTGAAGTCTCTTGGGTGGTGTTGAGGCTGGGTCTCTCCTTCCCGATGTGTAGGGCCTCCAAGAGGCGGAGGCGACGGTGGTCTGCTGCCTTATCGATAATTCTGATATTAGGAATAATGTCATTCCTAGTTATCCTGGTATTGTGGACGTTTTTGGCATGATTATGGATGGCGCCTTCCTGAGCGTGGCAGGATATCCTCTTCGAAAATCGCATAGTCGTCATACCAATGTAAGCGCCGGGGCATTCCCGGACAGGGCATTTGTACTGGTAGACAACGTTAGTTTTCTTGAGAGGGTCCTGCAACACGGGGGCTGGATTGTTTTTCATAATCAGGCCACTGGTCTTCTTGCTCTTGTAGTAAATTATTAGTTTCACTTTTTTCGCAGGGTCCGTGGGGGAGACGTTCCTTTCTATGATGGTACGAAGGGCTCGCTCGTCCTCTTTGTATTTCTTATGAAATACTCCCTTGTAGAGTGACGTCTTCAAGGGCGGTGGGACGAGGCTCCTGCTGATACCACTTATCGATGTTTCTGCGAATGCATTTAGTGATGTCCCGGTTGGAATACCCGTTGTTAATTAAAACTTGGGCAACACGTTCTAATTCAGTGTGCGTGTCCTTCCACGAAGAGCATGTGAGAGAGCTCTCCTGATGAAGGCGCTGATCGCAGTGCGCTTGTATCTCTCTGGACACTCGCTCTCGCCGTTCAGGCACATGCCCAGGTTTGTGGGTTTCGTATACACCTGTGTTACGAAGCGCTCCTCTTGTTGCCCGACGAGGACGTCAAGGAAGGGGAGGCGACGGTCACGGCAATGTTCGATGGTGAAGTTGAGTCTGCTGTGGTCGTGGAAGGCTTGTCGCAGGCGCTCTATTTCTTCCACCGTGCTGGCGCTGATGAAAGTGTCGTCAATATACCGGACGTACATAGACGGCTTCTCGATGTTGGCGAATACCCGAAGCCGTCTATGTACGTCCGGTATATTGACGACACTTTCATCAGCGCCAGCACGGTGGAAGAAATAGAGCGCCTGCGACAAGCCTTCCACGACCACAGCAGACTCAACTTCACCATCGAACATTGCCGTGACCGTCGCCTCCCCTTCCTTGACGTCCTCGTCGGGCAACAAGAGGAGCGCTTCGTAACACAGGTGTATACGAAACCCACAAACCTGGGCATGTGCCTGAACGGCGAGAGCGAGTGTCCAGAGAGATACAAGCGCACTGCGATCAGCGCCTTCATCAGGAGAGCTCTCTCACACTGCTCTTCGTGGAAGGACACGCACACTGAATTAGAACGTGTTGCCCAAGTTTTAATTAACAACGGGTATTCCAACCGGGACATCACTAAATGCATTCGCAGAAACATCGATAAGTGGTATCAGCAGGAGCCTCGTCCCGCCGCCCTTGAAGACGTCACTCTCTTTTTACAAGGGGAGTATTTCATAGAAATACAAAGAGGACGAGCGAGCCCTTCGTATCATCATAGAAAGGAACGTCTCCCCACGGACCTGCGAAAAAAGTGAAACTAATAATTTACTACAAGAGCAAGAAGACCAGTGGCCTGATATGAAAAACAATCCAGCCACCCCCGTGTTGCAGGACCCTCTCAAGAAAACTAACGTTGTCTACCAGTACAAATGCCCTGTCCGGGAATGCCCCGGCGCTTACATTGGTATGACGACAATGCGATTTTCGAAGAGGATATCCTGCCACGCTCAGGAAGGCGCCATCCATAATCATGCCAAAAACGTCCACAATACCAGGATAACTAGGAATGACATTATTCCTAATATCAGAATTATCGATAAGGCAGCAGACCACCGTCGCCTCCGCCTCCTTGGAGCCCTACACTCGGGAAAGGAGGAGACCAGCCTCAACACCACCCAAGAGACTTCACTCCTCCCGACGGTGGCACGAAGGGCGCCGCCCGCCAGCACCATAGAGCGATCGAACGGGCCAATCAGGTGCCCCCGTCTATCGGCAATGACCTTCCCAATACTACGCTCCAGTCTCCAGCGTCCGCACGAGAAGAGCAGTGCGAGCTTCCACCTCTGCAAGACGGGCTTGACTCGGGACTTAATCCTCTGTTCAGCCAATGAAATGCAGCGCCCATCAGACAGAGCACCTGGGACACAATAAATACCGCGAACGACCCCATTTCAATCAGTTCAAGCTCACCTTTCCTTGAAAATGAACCGATGATACGGTTGGAAAACGTTGGAATTCCGTTACGCCCCTTAGACTAAGATTTGTTAACCACTTTTGTTATCATATCAATAAATTATTATTTTTAGAAAACATTTCTTTCACCGAGATATGAACATCGGCCAGCTATTAGCAAATATCAGCCCTGATGAGAAGAGAATAATAAGAAGAATTGAAAAGACCATATATAAAATCAATTCCACTGATGCTGCCATCATCTTTAACAAAATAATAATAATAATAATGAGAAACAAATCGACATTTATGTAAATGTACATAGTATATTTAAATTTAAAAACAGCAAGGATTTGTTTCTCCATTTGAAGACTCGTGCTACTATGAGGATTTTCTAATAATAATAATAATAATAATAATAATAATAATAATAATAATAATAATCGTTATTTCGGCTCAGGGCCATATAGCACATGGAATATACAAAATGGACGCAATACAGTGCAGACAATCTAAACACACGAGATAAAATGATAAAAACGATAACTGCAATAGACTATGAATATCAAACACTTCAACTATCATCCTACAAATCATTGATAAACAACCACAAATAAAAACTCGCCAACTTCACAAAGCCACCCAAAGGAACGAGGCCGTTCAGCCCACGGTGTCATTCCAGCATTTGCACACAGCCTGTCGTTTCGGGAAGCAAAATCACATTGGGGGAAAGTAATGGTCCCATTGTTCCAATTTAGGACAGACCCATGTGTGTACTACACGTCACGCCATAGCGGGCATGAATTGACAGCAGGCTTTTCGGTCTGTGACGTCACGAAATTTCGTATGGCCGTATGACTTGTCAAGCTGTGAAAGTCCTGGTCGGTTTATATCGTTTTTTTGAGTATCTGTATGGACTTTTTTTTTCTTGTTAGGTAATAGATATTTGGGTGTGTGTGTGTTTGTTTAATATATATACATACACACACACACACACACACACACATATATATATATATATATTTATATATATATATACACGACTGGTAAAAATGTTCTGTTACAACAGAATTCCATCTAATAAAAGGAGCCCATAAAAACCCTAAAATATAGAAAGTAACTATATTTTAGAGTCTGCTGTCTCTCTGAAGAGGGAGACCGCAGTCTCTAAAATACAGTACTTACTTTCTATATTAGGGCGTTTTTATGGGCTCCTTTTATTAAGTATATATAAATATATATATATTTGGTGGGGGGGGATGAGGCTGCAAGCCACACATCCTTTCATTTGATACCAGATGGCCCTGGTATTCGTTCAGAAATAGTCTGTGGAGGAGGAAGATTTATAATGAAACAAAACTGACTACAAATATAGAGGTATGTGGCGCGGTGCATTCCACTGCAAAACCCCGGCTAATTAGTAAGAGAGAGAGAGAGAGAGAGGGGGGGGGGGGAAGGGGGCAATATACTGCGTCTGCGCACGCAGTATGTATAACCAGCCACAAAGAGCAGGCGAGGGAACAATGAATTTCAACAGCGCCTGCTGTAATTAAAACGAAAAGCTTTCGGCGAAATTTAACACTCCGAATGAAGAATGCACGGTCATTAATTTCTTCCACACCGATCTCCTGTCCGGTATTCATCTGTTCAATATCCGTAATGAGAAACACAGTCAGCTCATACTGAGCAAAGCGTGTACTGTACATCAGCCGCAATTGAATCACTACAAATAGAAGTCAGACAAGTATGTATATCAATATTATTCGCACAGTAATGCAAGTGCATTCTGTATAGTTCAATGAGGCGATTTTGCTATGTGCATTTTATTTAAAGAAAATTCATCCTAGATTATGACGTTACAGAATATGAATGTGGGAGTGATTTTTGCCCCCCCCCACCCCCCCCCCCTCTCTCTCTCTCTCTCTCTCTCTCACAAAAAAACACGCAAACAAAACAAAAAAACAAAAAACAAAAAAACATAAAATAAATATATATATATATATATATATATATATATATATACCTGTATATATATATATATATATATATATATATATATAATATATTTATTTATTTAACTCCTTGACAATATATATATATATATATATATATATATATATATATATATATATATATAGAGAGAGAGAGAGAGAGAGAGAGAGAGAGAGAGAGAGAGAGCTCTTTAATTCTTGCAAATGCGCATGTAGAGTATTCCACATAGGGGCTGAAGCGAGAGAGAGAGAGAGAGAGAGAGAGAGAGAGGAGAGAGAGAGAGAGAGAGAGCTTTTTCACGCTTGCAAATGTAGAGTACGACACAGGGGCTGAAGTCTGTGCTTGAGAGAGAGAGAGAGACAGAGACCTTACCTTACAGACCTTACATCTTGTTCGGGTTGCCCCAGGTCCCTCAGTGTGAAACACCTCTAATGTCTACCAGAGAGTTGCTAGTACATCTTCCGGTATATTTTGCATCTTCCAATCTTGGATGGTCTGGGATACACCTTAGATATTTGTCGAGCTTATTCATAAACATATCTACGCTCACTCCTGATATATTCCTCAGATGAGCTGGCAACGCATTGAATAGACGCTGCATTATCGATGCTGGTGCGTAGTGGATTAATGTCCTGTGTGCTTTCCTTATTTTTCCTGGTATTGTTTTGGGCACTATTAATCTACCTCTGCTTGCTCTTTCTGATATTTTTAGCTCCATGATTTTTTCGGCAATTTCTTTTATCTGTTTCCATGGCAGAATTATCATGTAGTATTCTCTTCTCCTTTCTGGGCTATATAATTTTAAGGATTGTAGTCTTTCCCAGTAGTCAAGATCCTTAACTTCTTCTATTCTAGCTGTAAAGGACCTTTGTACACTCTCTATTTGTGCAATATCCTTTTGATAGTGTGGGTACCATATCATATTGCAATATTCAAGTGGACTACGAACATATGTTTTATAAAGCATAATCATGTGTTCAGCTTTTCTTGTTTTGAAGTGCCGTAACAACATTCCCATTTTTGCTTTACATTTTGCCAACAGAATGGCTATTTGATCATTGCATAACATGTTCCTATTCATCATCGCACCAAGGTCTTTAACTGCTTCCTTATTTGTGATTGTCTCATTATTAGGTCCCCTATATGAATATAGCTTTCTTTCTGTCTCCATAATTTATTGCTTCAAATTTATCAGAGTTAAATGCCATCCTATTTACCTCTGCCCAATCATATACTCTGTAAAGGTCTCTTTGTAGCACGTTCCTATCTTCATCACAAGTAATTTCTCTACTTATTATTGTGTCATCAGCGAAATTACTCACTACCGAGTCCTTAACATTACTGTCTATGTCTGCAATCATAATAAACAGTAATGCAGCTAACACCGTACCTTGTGGCACACCGGATATTACCTTAGCTTCATCCGATTTCTCATCGTTTGCAATAACTATCAGTTTTCTGTTGTTAAAATTCTTTTAACCATTTTATGTTTTCTAATTTTCTTCTCTAGTATATTATGATCTACCTTATCAAAAGCTTTTGCAAAGTCTAGATAATCCACATCTGTTTCATTTCCGCTTTTCATATTTTTGTATATGTTCTCACGGTGGACTAACATTTGGGTTTGTATACTTTTCCTGTACAAAACCATGTTGTCCTATATTAAACAAATTATTTTTTATTAAATGCTTCATAATATTTTTCTTCATTACCCTTTCATACACTTTCATAATATGTGATGTTAGACTCACAGGCCTATAATTACTTACCTCTAATCTTGATCCACTTTTGAAAGTAGGGGTAATATATGCTAATTTGTGCTCATCATAAATCTTGCCTGTATCTACACTTTGTCTTAATAATATTGCAAGTGGCTTTGCGATAGAATGAACTACTTTCTTTAACAAAATAGCAGGCACTCCATCAGGCCCTGTAGCAGCTCCATTTTTAATTTCATTAATAGCCTGCACAATATCAGCTTCATTAATATCTATGTCTGCTAAATATTCACTATTTTCATCCCTTTCTTCTATATCATTATCTTCATTATCAATTCTAGGGGTGAATTCTCTCTTATATCGTTCTGCCAATATGTTGCATATTTCCTTTTTTTCATTCGTTAATCTCCCTTCAATTCTTAGAGGGCCTATTTCTATTCTTCTTTTATTCACCTTTTTCGCATACGAGTACAACAGTTTGGGGTTTTGCTTAATATTTACTAGGGTTTTTTCTTCCAAGTCCCTTTTTTCATTTTCTTTTGATTGTATAATCTTTTGTTCTGCATTTTCTATGTTATTTTTTAGTTCGATCGCTTTCCATACATTTTTTTCTTTTGCAAGACCTTTTTTCCACTTTCTGATTTTCTGGAACAAGATCCTTCTGTCTCTTGGTATGCATGACTGATGTTTACTTTTCTTCTTCGGTATATATTTATCCACTATTTTCTCTAATATTTTATATAATATCTCCGTATTTATCTTTATATCATCACTTACGAAAATGTTATCCCAATCTTTGTTTAATTCTTCATTTGTTTCTGACCATTTTATATTTTTACTGTAGAAGTTGTATTTTCCATATCCTTCCCACTTTTTCATTCCTTTCTTATCTCTGTTTTCACTTGCTTGGGAATGGACGTTTAATTGTTAATTCTATGACATTATGGTCTGAAATACTCGCATTATAAACTATTATTTCTTTAACATAATTCACCTCGTTCACAAATACTAGGTCAAAAGTATTTTCCTTTCTTGTTGGCAGGCGATTTATTTGTTGAATATTGTATTCTAGTAGCATATCTAATAGCTTTTCGAATTGCCTCTTATCTTCTGCACTACTATTACTCTCTTTTTCATATGTATAACTACAACCACAATCTCCTATTCGTTCTTTCCAGTCTATGAAAGGAGAGAGAGAGAGAGAGAGAGAGAGAGAGAGAGAGAGAGAGAGAGAGAGAGAGAGAGAGAGAAAAGGGTCCATTGTGGAGAAAACCCCTCACTTAGCCACACAGGAACGCCTTTCCTTCAAGCAAAGTTAATGAATGCAGTCATTTCATTCGACGCTAAAAGCAATATAGGATGATTAAAAAACTTGCACGCAAGCACGAGATGCAGGTACATTATCCCAAAACTGCTTTTTATGAGGAATAAACTGACTTTTTATTCATAAATATTTAAAAAAAATATTTATTACTCTGAGACAAGAATGCTATTCCTAGGAAATATGATTATACCCTTTCTTATTTGACCATTATTTTTATCTTTATCTAAAAGGAAATGGTAACCTCAAAACTGATTGATTAGTTTACACACCTGGCGTCACAACAAAGGTCACCAACGCTGGGTCAGGTCAGGTCACAACGCTTTCTAGTATCAGATCAAACTTTCTTTGTAGGAGAATTGTCACACGGTGTTAAGGAAATGAGCAGTCATATTAAGATTTAGAAATAATATTCATCACACTAAAATATTTAATGGCAAAGGATTATTGTGCACAGGAGTTAAAAATAGTCTCGATCAAATACGATGCAAAAATACACTACAACAATCAGGCCAGGATTCCACAGCTTATTTGACAAAGGAACATAAACAAAGATATAATTTTAAACAAACAATTGACCAAACACTTCTTTTTTTGAGGAGTCATCAATACTGATTATTTGCCCAGATGAAAGACTCTCTCTCTCTCTCTCTCTCTCTCTCTCTCTCTCTCTCTCTCTCTCTGTGTGTGTGTGTGTGTGTGGCAATCAAGAGACGAAAAATAGCAGCAGAAAACAGTGCTACAACAAAGGAGGAACCCGCTCAGCGGGTGACATGACAGGTAAACTCGCCAGATAAAAATAACTGAAATAAAAAAAAATTAGTCTCTGT
The DNA here is from genome assembly GCF_015104395.2 of Macrobrachium nipponense. Lineage (NCBI taxonomy): Eukaryota > Metazoa > Arthropoda > Malacostraca > Decapoda > Palaemonidae > Macrobrachium > Macrobrachium nipponense. The sequence continues at coordinate 33,355,226 of NC_061097.1, forward strand.
TCATCATGTCACAAAGGGAATCTGCGACGCCAAAGCGTGGTCACGGATCATGAAAGACTTCTGGAATATATTTACATTCACTTAATTCTATTCTGGCTCATTGTCGCGTCAGATGAGAGAGAGAGAGAATAAACTCTCTAAAGCCATCCATCAAAGAATTCGGTCTATCATTAGCTCTATGTTTATCGTGGGAAATGAACTCCGAAGCCGTCTAGAGCATAACTCATATTCGAATATATCATACGAACGGCTCAAGCAAATGCTACTGCTTATGGGACGCGAGCAAATCAATCGATTCAAAGAGATCGGATGGTTTGCACTGTCATTCTTCCAAATCAACGGTCAATCGGACTGCAGTATTTGCAAGAGCTACGGAGACCTTTAATTGCTATCAAGATTCCTAGATTAGGAGGAATAGAAAAGAGCCAGTTTCCCGTTGAATGATGTATGGACACTGATTTATTATTATTATTATTATTATTATTATTATTATTAATCACAATATGAACCCTATTCATATGGAACAAGCCCACCACAACAGCGGCCATTGTCTTGAAATTCAAGCTTCCATAGAATATGGCGTTCATTTGGAATAAGAAACAGAAGCTAATAGTAAATATGGAAACAAATCACTTATTAAAAAGACCAAAAAAATAAATTAGCAAATCAATGAATCAGCACACAAAAACTTAAGTAAATGATTAGAATACAAGTAAAACTGTATTAAGGTAGCAATGCATTGGATGTAAGTTTGAACTCAGGGAGACTGTTTAACACTCCAGCAGTGTGAGGAATAAAGGACGAAGAGCTGCCGAGATAGACAAAAACAGACGAGATTCGTCTGGTATATTTTTACGTCCACCAAAGTTTTCTCAGCTTCAATAAGATGCTGGCCATACGCCAGAGGTCTGCATTTAAGCACTTTTGTATTGGATCAGATATAAAAAAGGCAAGAAATCCTTAAGATATGGATCTCCGATAACGCCTCATGGACAGTTCATTATTCTCTGGTCCAAGATAGTCATAAAATACGATTGGAGTAAAAGATTTCAGATCATTCTGACCTCATAGACACAATATATATATTATATATATATATATATATATATATATATATATATATATATATATATTTTTTTTTTTTTTTTTTGGTCTATGACAGTCATCCAATTCGACTGGGTGGTATTTATAGTGTGGGGTTCCGGGTTGCATCCTGCCTCCTTAGGAGTCCATCACTTTTCTTACTATGTGTGCCGTTTCTAGGATCACACTCTTCTGCATGAGTCCTGGAGCGACTTCAGCCTCTAGTTTTTCCAGATTCCTTTTCAGGGATCTTGGGATCGTGCCTAGTGTTCCTATGATTACAATTTCCTACAATTTCCACTGGCATATCCCATATCCTTCTTATTCCTATTTTCAGGTCTTGATACTTATCCATTTTTCCCTTTCTTTCTCTTCAACTCTGGTGTCCCATGGTATTGCGACATCAATGAGTTATACTTTCTTCTTGATTTTGTCAATCAATGTCAGTCTTGTATATTTGAACGTATTATTATTATTATTATCATTATTATTATTATTATTATTATTATTATTATTATTATTATTATTATTATTATTATTGAGATAATGAAACCTCTTCATATGGAACAAGCCCACCACATGGGCCATATTGACTTGAAATTTAAACTTCCATAGAATAGAATTCATTACGGACAAGTAAAAGAAGTTAAGAGAAATACGGAAAGAAGAGATCTCAATTAAAAAAAATTAAATTAATAGAGAAAAAAAAAATGTATTAAAATGCCAAGAGAAAATAGTATCACGGTAGTAATGCATTGGATTTTCTCTTGAACTTCAGAAGTTCTGGGATACTATTCCAATAAAAGACCTCTGGAACTAATAATATCTAGAATAATATACTTCTGGTAAAGATATCACAAGTACCAGACAAATATACACGAAAAATACAGGCACACGCGCCCCTCCTCCACAGTTAATGTTCCATAACAGCTAGATTAAGAACTACACAGCTTCCTGCCCCAGGACACACACAGCAATAAAGGGCCACATTAACCCACTCTTCCCCAGAGGCCACAAAAACATAGAGTGGAGTCATCATTTCCCCCCAATCAAACGGAATGGAGTACCCTCGAAAACCTCAATTCAGATCGCAAATGAGAGAGAGAGAGAGAGAGAGAGAGAGAAGAGAGCGAAGAGGAGAGAGAGAGAGAGAGAGAGAGAGAGAGAGAGAGATGCCTTTCAAAGGATCTAATATTTCAAACAATCAAAAGGAATGAAGTGCCATCGAAAACCTCAATTCAGATCGCAAATGAGAGAGAGAGAGAGAGAGAGAGAGAGAGAGAGAGAGAGAGAGAGAGAGAGAGAGAGAGAGAGATGCCTTTCAAAGGATCTAATATTTCAAACAATCAAAAGGAATGAAGTGGGGGGGGGGCATCGAAAACCTCAATTCAGAATCGCGAATGAGAGAGGATAGAGAGAGAGAGGAGAGAGAGAGAGAGAGAGAGAGATAGAGAGAGAGAGAGAGAGAGAGCGTATGTATATTAGGTCTCTGAATAAACTCAAACTAGAAAGCAAAACATCGGATAAACACCAAGGCATAGATCGTATGTTCGTTTGTGTACAATTAAGTACACAGTTAACTTTAGACACATGTTTCTAAAGCTTTTGCAGAACACATACTGGGTACTTGATGCTTTGTAAGTACCTAAACTAAAGGCAAAACCATATAACATTATTTTACAACACCTTCATTAATTAATTAAATTTATTTTACTTGATATTAGTTGAATTAATACATCCATTATCAGCCATTAGAGAAAAGAAAACGAAAACGAATGGGGTAAAGAAAATCAAGTGGTATAAATTGTTAGGGAGGGATAATGATAAGAAGAGAGAGTTCAGGAGAAGAGTGCTGGGAGAGGTTGATCTGGGAATTGAAGATGTGGGAGAATGGTGGAGGCATAATGCATCAGTGATTAGAAGACATGGAAAGGAGATACTAGGGGAAACATCTGGAATAGTATGGGAGGAAAAGGAGAGCTGGTGGTGGGAAGAAGAGGTGGGGGAAGTGGTGAAAGGTAAAAGGGAGGCAAAGAAGAGATTTGAAGAGTCACAGCTGCAGGAGGACAGAGAAAGATTAAGAGAAAGAAACAAAGAAGTAAAAAGGGTGGTAGCTCAAGCTAAGGCAAGGACATATGAAGAGGTTTATAATGAACTGGAAACCAAGGAAGGGTTGAGTAAGATGCTCAAACTGTCAAAAGTAAGAAATAAAAGAACAAAGGACATCACCCATATTAAGCAAATGAAAGATAGGAATGGTACTGTCGTAAAAAAGGAAGAAGACATCCTGAAAAGATGGAAAGAGTATTTCGAACAACTGCTAAATGAAGAAAATGAAAGACTTGTAAGAGAGGATGGACAAGTAAACATGGGAATGGTAATGGGATATCTAGGGATGAAGTGATACGAGCCTTAAAAAGAATGAGAAATGGGAAGGCAACAGGACCTCACTTAATCCCAGTCGAAGTTTGGAAAGCCTTAGGAGAGGAAGGGGTAGACATCTTGTATGATCTTGAACAGGAAAAGATACCAGAAGAATGGCGGGAAAGTATATTGATATCTATATTTAAAGGTAAAAGTGATGTCAATGAATGCAGTAATTATAGAGGTATCAAACTAATGTCTCACACGTTGAAGATTTTGGAAAGAATCATAGATAGCAGGCTGAGAGAGGAAGTTAGAATAGGGAAGGAACAGTTAGGATTTATGAAGGGAAGCGGCACAACGGATGGAATATTTTGCATAAGGCAGCTAATGGAGAAATTCAGAGAAAAACAACGAGACCTGCATCTGGTATTCATAGACCTTGAAAAGGCCTATGACAGAGTGCCAAGGCAAGAAATATGGAGATGTTTGAGGGAGAAGATGGTGCCGGAAAAGTATGTCAGAATTATTCAGATGTACAGGAATGTGTATACTAGAGTGAGGGATAGTGTTGGTGAGACGGATGGATTTGAGATAGGAGTTGGATTACACCAGGGGTCAGCACTTAGCCCATTCATCTTCAACATCGTGATGGATGTAATGACCAGGGATGTTAGAGAAGCAGTGCCATGGTGCATATTATACGCGGATGACATTGTGTTGTGTTCAGAGGGGAAGGAGGAGTTGGAGGGGAGGTTGGAGAGGTGGAGAGCAGCACTTGAGGAGAGAGGAATGAGAATAAGCAGATCAAAAACCGAATATATGTGTTCTAGTATTACTGAGGACGGTGGAAGTAGCATAAGATTGGGTGGGGAAGAAATAAAGAAAGTACAGAAGTTCAAGTACTTAGGGTCCGTATTGGAGGATAGTGGAAGCATGGACCAAGAGGTGAGACACCGAATTCAGGCAGGATGGAATAATTGGAGGTCTGCATCAGGGGTACTCTGTGACAAGAAGGTCCCTCTGAAATTGAAAGGAAAGTTCCATAGGACGGTGGTCAGACCAGCAATGTTATATGGAACAGAAACGGCAAGTATGAGGAAAACAGAGGAGAAGAAGATGGATGTAGCAGAAATGAGAATGTTGAGATGGATGTCGGGAGTAACAAGGGAAGATAGGATTAGAAATGAGTATATAAGAGGATCAACAAAGGTAGCTGAAATATCGAAGAAAATACAGGAAGGAAGGCTTCGATGGTATGGACACCTGTTACGAAGGGAGGAACGTCATGTTGGAAGACATACGATGGAAATGGAAGTGCAGGGTAGAAGGAAGAAGGGAAGACCAAGAAAGAGATGGCGTGATTGTGTAAGGGAAGATATGGAATTGAAAGGTATAAATGAGAACGAGGCACAAGACAGAAATCGATGGAGACGACTCATTCGTAATGGCGACCCCATATAAAAATGGGTTTAAGCTAGGAAGAAGAATTATCAGCCATTAGTGCCTCAGAGTAATCGAATGCTTATTCTCGTCTATCTTGCAAAGCAACGACCATCACACAACAGCCTTAGTTGCTTCCGAGCTAAAATAAAATCTACAGACACTGATAGCGGCCTTTAACTACACTAGAACTACCTATAAAAGCAAAACCGGCGTAAGAGAACATAATTTAAATATAGATTTCAATTACAATTTAATGCTGTATTCTATGTTTATACACTAAAAGCTCTTCACTTTTTGTAAACATTTTGTCATAAAAAATATGACAAATAATATATTAATATCC
>NC_061097.1:33365461-33385461 GCF_015104395.2 Macrobrachium nipponense
CTCTCTCTCTCTCTCTCTCTCTCTCTCTCTCTCTCTCTCTCTCTCTCAAAGCGATCACTGGCAAACGTTTATTCAAAGTAAAGTATTAGTTGAATCATTCATGCTCTTACAAGATAATTAATCGAATGATAATAGTTCAAGTCTCACAGACAACTGACTCGGATAACCACCCGGTATTTAAAGGTCTTAATCAGTAATTAGTCACACCAATTATCTCTTCTCCAAAATACAGTCCCCTCACTAGGACACTCGGTCCCCTCACTAGAACCGCCTGTTTAAAAGACAGGAGGACACACTAGTGAGCACACACACAATTGTAAAGACAAAGTCAAAAGATTAAATGAAATGGAACATCTTTACAAGATATCAAAACAAGCCATCCCTTTGGCTAAATCATGATAACTCACCCATTGCAGCCTGGAACGTCAACACTTTAACAAATAGAACTATCGCAGAGCCATCCCAGCATTCTGCCTTTTCTCCCATAGCTGTCTCCCTAGCTCTTGGCTAAACGTAGCCATTAAGAATGTACATAGTTCGTACACGTACACACGAATTAACACTCATCGTCAACGCCCCAATTAACTGGTCACAGCCAGTTTTCAAAGGCACCTTGAACAATAGCCTCACGACACTGATATGCTTAAGTAAGGAACTTTAACATCATACCACCCAAAAAAAGATGTCAGCATTCTTAGGTCGTCGCTTCGGACTCTGTCTCCATGGGATGTTAAAAATGATCAGTCTGCACCTCACATTATAATGGTCATTAAACATATTATTAATCATTGCCCTCTTTTGTCTAACACACACACACACACACACACACATATATATATATATATATATATAATATATACATATGTATATATCTTATATATAATGTAAAAAAAAAATATAACATTATATATATATATCCATATATATATATATATAATATATCTATATATCTATATAGTATAGATATATTATATATATATATATACCAAAAAATTTTATACCTATAAGATATTATATATCAATATATATGTATATATATATATGTATATCTATATATGTGTGTATTATATATAACATATATATATATGTATATTAAGATCTGTATATATATATGTATATATATATGTTATCTATATGTGTATATATATATATACATATATATTATATATATATATATATATATATATATATATATATATATATATATATAATTATATATATATATAATACTCGTGTATTTATATATCCATCTGTCAGTCTATATCTACCAATATGTATATTTATTGTGTGTGTGTGTGTGTGTATATATATATATATATTATATATATATATATATATATATATATATATATGCAATAAATATACATATAGGTAGATATATTCTTAGCAAAAAAATATATGCAAACAAAGAAAAAACAACCAATATAAAAAAAACACCGTATCATGCAATACAACAAACCTCAAAACAAACATAATGCACCAAATCAACAAGTAAATCATGAATCTATTACTTCAAAATTAAGAGCAAAAAATATCCCAACATTAAAAGAAACTCCTCCGCTTAAGAAATTCTAAAATCCTGAAATCCGAATCAAGACAAAAACTCACTATAAAAACCTCCCCCTTTCTTCTCTTCTTAAAAGAACTAAAAAAGAGGATCGTAATCCTCGGGAATACTGGAAAACAGAATTTCCCTCGGGCATTAAAAATCTCCCAGTAAACCTCCCCCCTCCTCCCCACCCCCCAAAAAAACTACTTGCATCTGATAAGAAAGAAAAAATCCCCACAAACTCAAAAAAAAAAAAAAAAAAAAAAAAAACAAAAAAAAAAAAAGAACCGCACACACAATCCTGAACCTCAAGAATCCCATTTTTTTTTTTTTTAATCTGGCAAGGGGAACACCCGCCCCCCAAAAAAAATGTAAAAAATCTTAAACCTCAAGAATCCCGAGAAAAAAAAAATTTCATTTGGCAAGAAAAAAATTCTCATTCCCCCCTTAAAAAAAAAAAGAAAGAAAGAAAGAAAAAAAAAAACTTAACCTTAAGAATCCCGAAATTTACGGGGGATTTTCTGGGTGCGAGGCGAAACCCTAATTGCTTTATCGATCGCCTCCCACGATGACAAACGGCGGGAAATGCGACGCTGATGAATGATGTGGATTTAGAACGAAAGAGGAGACGCATGACGTCATAATCACCTCGCAGGTCATTATGGGACACACTTTACCCACGCGTATTATATAACATGTATCATTATATTATAATTTGTATTATACAGGCGTTTATTGTCTGTGACTGTACACTACGGTATATACAATACATACAGGAGTCTGGCTGCATTATTTGTTTGTACAGACAAACTATTGTGCGGGTTTTGTCCGACCATCCGCACTCAGATCTTCAAAACTACAAAGGCTCTTAGAGGGATGCACATTGGTAAGTTGATCTTCCACCCTCCAATCATCAAACATACCAAATTGCAGCCCTCTAGCCTCCTCAGTGGGTTATATTTGATTTAAGGTTAAATTTATCCCTTATCATTCCTCTGGCAACGCTACGGAACAGGCCACCACCGGGGCCGTGGCTAAAAGCTTCATGGGCCTCGGATCATAAAGCATTATACGTTGTACAGGATGTTGATTACGCCGAAGAAACTTCAGTGCATTTTTCACTTTATCTTTTTACGATTAATATTTGCATATATATATATATATATATATATATATATATATATATATATATATATATATATATATAGAATTGTTCATTTCATCAATACCGTTTTAATAAAACAAGGTAATATCATTAACACTGCTTCAATTGCCAAAGACAGCGAGTACCAACTGTCTACAACTTTTCCAATAAGTAGATCAAAGGAATACGAAGCATTTAGCAATCTTCATTATCGCGAATGGCTAATGGGGTCCCGTTCACCTTTGAAAGAGCCAGTTTGAAAAATGGACAAATAATTATTCAATATAAGTCCCAGTGTTGAAATGAGTCCATCTGATAAGAAAAATAAGAGGACGTCCGTTGTACGTGATCAGTGTAAAAGATTCATTTGATTCAATTTAAAACCAGTCGTCGAATTATCCTAATAGAAAGATGTTAATCAGCTGAATACATTAATCCAATCGTTGGAACTCTCTGATGGAAAGATGTTAGTTTTAAAAATGAACCCAATCGTTAAAATATTCAGATGAATAGATGGTAATCCGCTTAAAAATAAACATTAAGGTTAAAATATTCAGATGAATAGATGCTATTCAGCTTAAAAATTAACCTTAAGGTTAAAATATTCAGATGAATAGATGCTAATCAGCTCAAAAAATTAACCTTAAGGTTAAATATTCAGATGAATAGATGCTAATCAGCTGAATATATGAACCCAGTATTTATAAGAATGATAAAATGTATTCGACCACAAAGACAATTTCCTAGCTAAAACTGAGTTTGTCTCCTTTGTGTTTACGTAAAGGACTCAGATTTGAAATGTGGTTATCATTCCTTTTTCGGTTTATAAAGAACTGCCATCAATTACCGAGTTCCTTCATCCTCATAACCTTACAAACATCCGAGTTGAAACGCATTTATGATTAGGGAAACTTTCCCACGCGGTAAAAATAATCCGACGATATCAAATAAAATATTTATTTTATTCTACTTCAAAATGTGGGTTTTAAAAAATTTACAAAATAAGTTTACAAAAATTATAAAGATGCATTTTTCATCCAGTAACATAATCCACGAATTCTCGCTTCGGTTATTAACATATTTTTCAATCCCCTTTGAAACAGGAATTATGGTTTCGACTGATTCTCATAATGATAATGATAATATTTGTTTGTTTGCATAGTGTTTTTACGTTGCTTGGAACCAGTGGTTATTCAGCAACGGGACCAACGGCTTGACGTGACTTCCGGACCACGTCGAGAGTGAACTTCTAACACCAGAAATACACATCTCTCACACCTCAATGGATAATGATAATGAAGATTAAATGTATCACTGAAAAATCCTACCAACTTCAAATGTATTTCCACTAATAACAATTCCATTCGCATTCAAATTGAAAACGTAGAAGGCTCTGGGAGGAAGAAAACGCGATGGATTTCGACAGAGACAGATTACGTTTTCAGGAGAAGGCGGGTCACAAGAAAAGCTTTTTGACCTAATTCCCCTTGAGGTGGGAAAAAGAAGGATCTGACTGATTTATAAGGTGGTGTGAAGGTCAGGAGGTCAAGGAAATGAGAGAGAGAGAGAGAGAGAGAGAGAGAGAGAGAGAGAGAGAGAGAGAGAGAGAGAGAGTTGCCTTAAAATAAAAAGCATGAGATATTTTCAAATTTCGGTTTACTGTGTGTGCGTGTGTGTGTGCGTGTGTGTGTGTCTAATGAAGATAGAATATTGTTCCAAGATACTTGATGCCTACATAGTTGAGAGAGAGAGAGAGAGAGAGAGAGAGAGAGAGAGAGAGAGAGAGAGAGAGAGAGAGAGCCCTGAAAGGCAACCAGGAAAAAATTCATAGAAAAAATTTGCAAAAATGATAAAATTAAATTGCAAAACCAGCATATTAAAATAGTTATATAAACCATTTTACAGATAAAATAACTGGATGTTAATCTATAGATAAGAGTGAAAAAAAATTTATTAAAAAGATTTACTTTAAATCTGAAGAGACAGCAATGTGCAATTCCATACTATTAAATGAAAACACCGCCTATTTAACAAAGAACTGTTCCTATATTGATATAATTCCCACAGCTAAACCTATACGGGCAGAGGATAGAATAGAAGCAAACGTCCCAACAGCGATCAAAGAGCAATCGTGCATTCGTGTCACAACCCAGCTACGAATTGCAACAGGAAGCCATACTGAGATTTACGGCACCATACATTTCCCCGATCTTGGGGCCCGACTTAAGAGCTCAGTTACGTAGGAAGACGAAAGGAAGAACTGACTGAGCTTTACTGCGTGCAAATATGTCTGTATATATGTACATACATACATACACTTACACAAACACACACATATATATATTCAAGTGTGTGTGTTTATGTCGAACTTAATATCTTCTGATTATATTTGTTGTTACTCATGTAAATATGAAGTATTTCGTTGGTACAGACCACACACAAACGAACACATTATACATACATACATATATATATATATATATATATATATATATATATATATATATATATATATATATATATATTCACCCTGAAGATACCTATAGTAGTAAATACACGAAAGCGCCAGGTACTAATGAGTTACAAATTCCTTCTGGCTCCTGCAGTGCATATAATCACGTGAGCCTTTTGCGTGTTTGTACGTATGTATGCATGCGTGCATAATACACACACACATATATGTGTGTGTATGTATATACTCTGCTACCGGCGGAGTCTGATAAGGCAAAGACAGATAAAAAAAAAAAGGCCTATAACAAATAACTTTACCTTAGACGAATCTCCTCTCACATCAACATACCTGAAATTAAAGAAAAAAACAAAATTAGTCAACCTAGTATACATTTTGAAAAGCGCTGATTTAGAACTACCAATATGTCGATGATTTATTACTAACATTTTGCTACGTGTGTGCAAATAAGTCGCCGATTTGTTTCGTACATGTTTAACGTGTTGCGGACGCGCCCTAGATAATTATCTACATCAATGATTCTTAAAAAACACAACAGTGAGTTTTGAAATACGACTTGGAGTTGTAACTAAAAATTAAAAAATAACATTATTTCTAAAATTGTTAAGCAGTAGGTTACCGCTTGTTTATAATATGCCTTACCATGTCGTAGATGGATCCTAAATAAATAGAAAAAGAAAACCAACAATCAATTAAAAAAGACAACTTCCATTTATGATTAAAGACATACCAAAGTTGTTTTCAAAACTGTGAGGCGATAAGTTGCCGAAATGTTTACGATATGCTTTACCGTGTCGTTGACGTCACCCAATAAATGTCTGGAGCACAAATGCTGAAAACACACAAGATTGAGACAAAACACACGACTTCCATTTACGTTTAAAAACATTACAATACTGGTTTTTAAAACTATAAGGCAATAAAGTTACCGACTTGTTTACAACAATGAGTTAAAACACACGACTTCCATTTACGTTTAAAAACATTACAATACTGGTTTTTAAAACTATAAGGCAATAAGTTACCGACTTGTTTACAACAATGAGTTAAAACAAACGACTTCAATTTATGATTAAAACGATTGAAAAACTGTTTTTTAAAACTATAAGGCAATAAGTACCGACTTGTTTACACAATGAGTTAAAACATGTGACCTACATTTATGTTTAAAAACATTGCAATACTGGTTTTTAAAATTATGAAGGTAATAAGTTACCGAATCGTTTATAAAAATGGATTAAAACAGATGACTTCCAGTTAAAATTCAAAAACATATCAGCATCGTTCAAACAGCAAAGAGTTAGCAGCCAACATCACACCAGATCTCTCCATTGAACGCCAAGACCCAGGGAATTGGCAGGTGATGGAAAAAGACAATTTCGCTTAATGCTCCCAAAGGAGAAACCATTCGTCTGATTTATAAGGTCTTTTAAAAGGTTTCGACATCACGGAGGAGAGAGAGAGAGAGAGAGAGAGAGAGAGAGAGAGAGAGAGAGACGTCGTCTAGCCAATAGGGGACATAAGGTAGATAATAAATTTATGAACCACATATTCCCTCTTTAATATCGCGTGGGTTATATTATGAACGCTGTACACACACACACACACACACATACATATTGATATCTATGTGTATATAGCATTGTTTGTTTTAATAGTCACAGTGGCCTATTAATTTACCAATTATCCTGAAACTTTATCTATTTATCTACTAATTTTTTTTTAATGACTGATCTCATCTTTCTGAATTCCCTGTTATCTTTTGTAATTTCTGTCAAATGAAGCTTCAACTTCTCAGTAATAATAAAATAATAATAAAATAAAATAATAATGAATAATAATAATAATATAATAATAATAATAATAATAATAATAATACGTAAAGCCCAGTTTTCCTTGGTGAAATTCGAACCCATGAACTATATATGCAAACCTTACATGAAGAAATTTAAAGAATTGTAAAAATTCATAATTTTCCATCCAAAAAGCCTGTAAGGAAAAACATGTTTGAAAAGTCAAAAAACTTTTTTCCACATCTCAAGAATTACAAACTATTCTTCTGACTTGACAGATTCAAACCCAAAAGTATCTTCAACAGAGCTACAGAATGGTTCAGTTCGAAGGATAACAAAAAGATATTTCCGTTCCACCAGATTTTAATAGAAAGAGAACAAAAAAAATTATGTCAACTCTCTCTCTCTCTCTCTCTCTCTCTCTCTCTCTCATCTCTCTCTCGATCTCTTCACTCTCTCTTCTCTCTCTATCTCTATCCTCTCTCTCTCTCTCTCTCTCTCTCTCTCTCTCTCCACCCGGCCGTAAAACAGATGACGCTCTCGCCTTCAAGAGCTGCCAGCAGACTTCCGTCCATTCACTGCAGTAGGCGCTGAAGGAGGAGGAGGAGGAGGAAGAGGCGTCCTTTGGAAAAATGCATTCGGCCAGATGCGCTGCCATTGGAGAGAGAGAGAGAGAGAGAGAGAGAGAAGAGAGAGAGAGAGAGAGAGAGAGAGAACTGCTACAATATCAAAGGAGCTGCGAAAAAAATAAAGGGGGAAAAGTCCCTAACAGATACGGGTTGGTTTCCCCAGAGGCTCCTTGGTAGGGGGTTCGGTGGGCGGGGGGCGGTTTGCGTTGCCGCAGAGGGCGTGAGTGGGCGGAGGGCTTTATCTTTCCTCCTCCTCCTCCTCCTCCTAGTCTACGCCCGCAGATCAATATAGTATCCTAAAGGAATGCCGACCATCCAGCAGGGTAGTAAAAAGGGGACTCTACCCCCACCCCCAACCCCACCCCCGAAACCCCCAAGGGGTGCCGAATGACAAGGCCCTTCGTTACTTAAAGGGGGTATGGGAGGACCCACTGCCGAGAGAATGACTGTCTTATATGCCCCTAACTACACTTACCCCCTTGATTGTTACCCTCACTCGAGGGCTATGTCCCCAAAATGCGTGTTCCCATAAATGTAAAACCAAAAAAATAAGACAATATATTTTTTTTTTTCTCTGAGTTTGGGCCTTCAGTTATATTCTCTGGCTATTTCTTGAACGTGTTTCGGCTACCGTGTTCCAATTATAGGCCCAGCAGCGCTAAAATGTTTGTTCCCTGAGATAATGAAAGAAAAAAATTAATATATTTTGATTTTTTACTCTGGGTTGGGTCTTTCCATTATATTCGTTGGCTATTTCTTGACCGAAATTACACTTACTTATTCCATTCAAAGGTCCAGTAACGCTAAAATACGTGTTCCCCAAGATAAAGGGAATAAAAATAAAGACTGAATATATTTTTCATATTTTTCTATGGGTTGGGACCTTCAAATCTGTTCTTTAACTATTTCCTGACAACATTTTTGCTTAAATGTTCCATTACTAGAGGCCAATAACCGATAAATACCTATTCACTATAAAAAAAAAAAAAAAAATTGTGCCTAGTGACCAATAATCCTTAAAATGCCTACTCACCACAAAAATGAACGTGACCGTAACCTGGTATAACGAAAGATTTTTATCTTCAAGTTGTTGCCTATTCACCACCACAAAAATAAATAAATAAATAAATAAATACATAAATAAATAAAATGAAATAAAAAAAACCAATCCTATTAGCTTTTATAACAAAAGATTCTGCTCATCTCGAAGTCGCGTAAACAGACTGTATGTTATTCATGTTATCTTCTACATTTTACTGTTAATGTTAGTCATATTATCTTCTACATTTTAAAGTTAAAGTTATTAATGCTACCTTCTAAATTTTAAAGTTAATGTTGTTCATATTATCTTTTATATTTTAAAGTTAAAGTTATTCATATTATCTTCTACATTTTAAAGTTAATGTTATTCATGTTATCTTCTACATTTTACAGTTAAAGTTATTCATGTTATCTTCTACATTTTAAAGTTAATGTTATTCATGTTATCTTCTACATTATAAAGTTAAAGTTGGCAGTTTCAGTCCTCCACCAGGCTATCGCCTCTCTTGCGGAAGTCAGCCGGGTAACCCCAACCCCCTACCATGACGTCACGCATGGCAGTAATCACTAGTAGACAGTGTCACTATTCGCCCCTTGGCGGCCACTAGAGCTGGTTCACTCAAGGTAGGTTCTCGGATGAGCCCTATGGTTACTAGACGTTTGTTTGGCGGCCGCTGATTGGCTGGTACCGGGAGGTAGGCAACTCCCAGCCAATCAGCGGCCTCCAAACAAACGTCTCGTAGGCATTGGGTTCCGAGAATTACGAGACCAGCAGGGTACCATCTCTTCTCGACAAAAAGTAACGAAAATTTTTTACTTGACAACATCTCTTCTCAACCAAAAATAAAAGGGCATTTCGTTTCCTCTCCTCTTTCTCACGTTCTTTCTTGCCAGTAAAAATGAAAACTTTATAGCACTCTCTCTTTTATTTTTCATTAACTGGTCTAATGATCTCAAAAACTCTCCAAGCATTCGAACCTCACATTCTTCAACTTCTTTACTCCTACCAAATCTGAATTTCAAGTGGATTTATGTATTATGTGGGTGTATATATATATATATATATATATATATATATATATATATATATATATATATATATATATCTAGTACATTTATTTATATCACACACATATATATAAATGAACACATTAAAAACCAATACAATAATGTTCATATAATACACACACACAAACATATATATATGTGTATATATATATATATATATATATATATATATATATATATATATATATATATATATATATATATATATATATATGTACACTGAAAATATAAGCTAAAAAAAATAAATGAACCAAAAAATATGCTTGAATGTACCCTCGAGACCCCCTCAAAAAAAAAAAAAAACACTGAAAGGCCCATGTAAGCAGCCATAAAGCGTATATAACTGAATGCAACAACGTTCCCCAATCAATAGAAGGCACCTGGTTCCTTTGGGAATAACACGCACCCATTCACAAGCACGGGTTAATGGGTTCTCCCCCCCCCCACCCCACCCCCAAAACACCTCTCCTTGACAGAATACGCTTCTGTACTTCTCAAAGCGGTTCCCTCATTAGCGTGGAAACTTACCTATCAAAATATACGCATCCAGTGCAGTTAGGAATTTGGTTTTGGTGTTTAGTTTTTAAATAAAAGGAATACTTGTTCGTTGTGAAGTAATGCAAATGAGTTCTTCTCATACGACTGGGTTCTCTGTTTAAAAGAATTAGGGGCCATTTTTTTAAAGGTATGAGGGTGCATACCTGACAGATATGATCTGTAAGATATTCCATCTATTCATTTACATAATGGTGAAATTCAAAAATGATACATGGAATACTCAATGTATATGTGTATGTATGTATATATACAATATATATATATATATATATATATATATATATATATATATATATAGTATAGTAGAGAGAGAGAGAGAGAGAGAGAGAGAGAGAGAGAGAGAGAGAGAGAATTGTGGGAGTTTCATGTAATGGAGGTTCATCCAAGAGTGAACAGTTACATATATATATATATAATACATATACACATATATAATATATATATATATATATATATATATATATATATATATATATATATATGTGTGTGTGTGTGTGTGTGTGTGTGTGTGTGTGTGTGTGTGTGTGTGTGTGTGTGTGTGTGTGTAGCTGCAAATGTCGTCTCAAGATCTCCATCATTCTGGAAAAGAGCTCACAGTTATTGTTGAAAGGCAAAATATATGTATAATACATATGTGTGTGTGTTTCTCAAGCATTACCATTACCCATTCAACGTTAAAGTTTCTAAATTTCATCTTTTACTCCACTGAACCGCCACTGAGTGACAGGATTCCTAAACCATTCGAGTTAATCTTTCGAATCGGAAGAATGCAAATTGGGCTTAAGCCTCGCAAAGCCCTTCGTTAATCCACGGTTTGTCGCTTTCTTATGCCTGACTGAACTCCCACACTCTTTTGTAGCATGTTCGGACGATTTCAGATATGTTCGCTGCTCCATTTTCTTTTACTAAAAATTACTACTAGTAATAATAATAATATAAAAATAATAATAATGCTACTCCTACTACTACTACGACTACTGAATAATAATAATAATAATAATAATAATAATAATAATAATAATAATAATAATAATAATAATAATAATAATAAATGAACTTCCAAATTCTTTTCGAACACTTAACGATTTCAAATCTGTCTATTGCTTACAATTTTTGTACCAAATATATATATATATATATATATATATATATATATATATTATATATATATATATATTACTACAACTACTACTACTACTCATAATAATAATAATAATAATAATAATAATAATAATAATAATAATAATAACTGATTTTGCAGACACGTTTCACATTTTTACGATTCCAAATACGTAAACAACTCGTCTATCCTGTACCCAAAATAACTACTAATCACACAAATACTACTGCTATAACTAATAATAATAATAATAATAATAATAATAATAATAATAATAATGTTACTAGTCACGGTACCGGTCATTAAAAGACTGACCTGATTTATGTGTCGATCACTGACCTTCTGACTAACAGGTCATCCAACATTTTGGGGGCGTTTCCTGGGCCCTATGCCCCCTGGTTACAGTTACAGCCATTAACAGCTTGATCTGATTTATACTGTTGTCACTGACCTCCTGAGAGAGGTCATGCGCCACTTTGGGGGTACTTACTGCCTTGGCCGTACTTAAATATTGCTTTCAGAGTCTGTGCTTCCAGAATTTTCTACAATATTCATAATAAACAAACTAATACATTAGATAGTTTATCTATGAAGTATTGACTGTTAAAAGCTGATAACCAGAATTTACTGTTTTAATGTTTCTCGAACTTTTGTAAATAATAAAAGTGATTCTACTTTTGCATTTTTACCCATATATGATTTGCAAATATCTTAATGCCGTATTTTTTTCCCATATATGATTTGCATAAATATATATATTAATGCCAATAAAATTTACCTTAAAAACAAAAGCTAATTTAGTATCTAAATTTCAGGATCAAGCTGGAATCAAAATATATCCAGTATTTTGGAACAATAAAAACAAATTTGATGGTAATTATACTAAATACAATTTTTATGTATTTCATTTTAATACCAACTACATCTACCCATAAAACCTCAAGCTGATTCATCTTAATTTCGGATTAAAGGTAGTGTACTGCAAACAAGGTATAACCTAAATAAGAAAATATCACGATAAAAAAAGAAAAAAGAAATGGAAAAGAAAAAATACACCTCGAGTACCTTAAAAGACAAACGACTTTTGGCCCCCTCCCAAAAACCGTCAATCTTTCGCAGGACACGAAATACAACCAAGGGCTGAGGTCCAAAATAAATCTCTTTGGTCGGAAGGAAACATAATAGGTTTTTTCATGCCTCACATTATTTATTTTAATCACTGGGTCGTTAATCACAAACGTCTCACGTAAACAGGAGGAGACAAGAGAATACATAGTCCTAAAACAAGCAAACAAACAAAACACTCACACACACATATGTATATATATTTAAAATTAAATGTATATATATATATATATATATATATATATATCTATATATATATATATATATATATATATATATATATATATATCTATATATATATATATATATATATATATATATATATATATATTAACACAATTAAAATAACAGGACCTCATTGAAACATGATGGTATCCAACAGAGATTTTTATGCAAAACCATTTTTGCAAGCTTTCAAGGACTGAGTAAAAATCAGTTATATGCCGTCCTATTTAAATGAGGTCCTGTTTCGAAGTATATATGCATACATATGTATATATGTATTGACACATATATATCTATATAGCTACGAGCGTTCACCATCAAAATGATTAGATTTTGACAAACATTACCGTGTGGACCACCGACCTCATAAAAATATACATGATACGAACATAAACCTCCCTCTTCCTACTTAAGTCACGCCAGTGTTTTCCTAAATTTGGGTGACATCCACGCCAACATAAATAAAAAACCAAGAAAATGAATTTATGCAAATAGCCAAACGCGTGAAGCATGCGTAATGTTTCGCAAGAAAAGTATACTTCTAGGGGTCGCAGGCTGTACGCATAACACAGGATCTATATACAAATATATCTCTACACACACACACACATATATATATATATATATATATATATATATAATATATATATATATATATATATATATATATATATATATAATTATATATTCAAGAATCATCACAAGACTTCTACGAAAGTTCTTGTTGACTCTCTCTCTCTCTCTCTCTCTCTCTCTCTCTCTCTCTCGTCTCTCTCTCTCCTTCCTCTTCCCTTCTCTCTCTCTCCTCTCTCTCTCTCTCTCATCCGCTGCTCCACTGGTTTCATTCCATCAAGGTGGAGCCAGAACGAACGAACATATTTAATTAAAACAAACTTTTGTTTACTATGAACTTTATAGAGTCCAGCGATAACATTTAATTTGTAGGTTTTGACTTAAAACACACACTTTTCTGGGCGAGTACGAAACTCCTGGAGTTTTTGAAGACGTTTATTATTATTAATACTATATAATTGTGGCAAGAACTAAATAAACATTCGAATTACAGAATTACTTTTTATTGGAATAAAAATCTTCTTAAAATCGTTTAGTTTCTCCCAAAACGTATACAATCTTGAAGTTTCCCGTTGGACGAGTGGACTTTGCGCTTGACTACCAATCTGGTGGTCCGAGTTCGATTCTCGGCTCAGCCAACGCGAAATCAGAGGAATTTATTTCTGCAGATAGAAATTCATTTCTCGATGTAATGTGGTTCGGATCCCACAATAAGCTGTAGGTCCCCATGCTAGGTGACCAATCGGGTCCTAGCCACGTAAAAATATTTAATCCTTCGGGCCAGCCCTAGGAGAGCTGTTAATCATCAGTGGTCTGGTAAAACTAAGATATGCTTTAACTTTGAGTTGGAATTAAAATTTGGCTTTCTCCTTCACCCTAATTTTTCTTAATGTGATTTTAAGAGAGAGAGAGAGAGAGAGAGAGAGAGAGAGAGAGAGAGAGAGAGAGAGAGAGAGAGAGAGACTAGTCGACCTGTAACTATGTTTCTATCCATTTATCAATTTCAATATGGATGGCTTCTTCACGACAAACACAACTGAATATCAAATCTAATTGACTTACCTCAAAACCAATCAAGTATTTCTACGAAGTCCTCTCTCTCTCTCTCTCTCTCTCTCTCTCTCTCTCTCTCTCTCTCTCTCTCTCTCTCTCTCTCACACACACACACACACACACACAGTTCTTATAAGAGAACATTTTTAACGAATTACCTCCTTCTATGTCAATCAGCTATTACATGAACTGATCTCTCTCTCTCTCTCTCTCTCTCTCTCTCTCTCTCTCTCTCTCTCTCCCTCTCTCCTTCCTTTACAAGAATCCATCGCTAATTGGAGGCTTTTCATTGTCAAAGAATTAATACTTTCAGTGGTTTGGAAAAACATAATTAATTGACTCTTTCACGACCACTTTTCCAAATAATTATGTACTTTTCCCAATAATTGATAACTGAGATAATGGTGACATGTTTTTTTATTATTCAATTATTCATTTATTTATCTATTTATTTATGCACAAATATATAATATATATATATATATATATATATATATATATATATATATATATATATATATATAAGCACATTTACACATTTGTATAAGTCTGTATGTATGTAACTATTATATTTATATATACATACATACATACATACATATGTGTGCATATATATATATATATATATAAAATAACATTCACATGACATACAGAGAAACCACCAAAATAATATATAATGACAACAGTGACCATTCCTAACAACAACAATAGACAAACGAACAACCTACAACAAATGGAAAACACCAGGGAAAACAACAACAACAACAACTTACAACAAATAAAATAGCAAAGAAAAACCAAAGAAAATGATTCAGCCCAAATAACGAAGCATCCTGAACCGGGCGCTTTCTTCTAAGCTCGTTTATCTCTTTGAGGTTAAACGATGTTGTTCTAATAAGATTACTTCAAATTCCAGAGATTCTGGAGAGAGAGAGAGAGAGAGAGAGTTCTAATTACCCAGACCATTCAATTATGTCTCTCTTGATTGATTGGATTAACTGTGCCACTCTGCATAAGGCAGTTCATCCGGTATATATAAGTGTCTAGTATAGCTTATATAAGGGCTTCCTCTTCATAGAGTAAACGAAATTGCTCAGTTAAATGTTCTCCCAAAAGTAAATTAATAAAACTGTCAGCTGACCACGGTGTGTAAGGTACTCGAGAGGATCAAAATAGAGCAAAAAATATGACAATTGTTTGAGGAGCCTTCCCAACTCATGTTCACATATTTTTCTTTGATATAGCTTCTGTAACGTAGCCTCGCACAACGACCTCTGTAATATGATCTCTATAATTTCTGTATCATGATCCCAGCAACCAGTCTGTGTAAAATGGCTCCTGTAATATTGCTTCTGTACAATGATCTCTGCAGCATAGCCTCTGTACAATGGATCTCTGACATTGCCTCCGTCCAATGATCTTAAAGACACTGCTTCTGTTCTTTAACCTCTGTAACACGGTCTGTACCAAGGCCTCTGAAACATGGCAAAACTGTAATATAGCCTCTGCACGCTGGTATTCCGTAATTTTTGCGTTGAAGAATCTTGCCTGAAGATACATTAAAGAACCCATTCTATTCTTTCTTCATGTATCTTTTGCTACTTGTTCTCTTTAACTGCTCTCACTTATGGGTAATGTATTCTGTGTCGTTTATACAGCTGTGACTTGGACCATCGACGGATAGCCAGTAGTGTGTCACTTTTTCATAAGTTGTATTTTGACAGTGATCTTTCATGTTCACAATTGATCCCTGCTCCCCTGTTCCTGCCGAGAGCAACAGGAATCGCAGAACAGCAGCACTGGCCCCTCTGGTGGATAATAATAATAATAATAATAATAATAATAATAATAATAATAATAATAATAATAATAATAATCGGTATCACACAACAAACATGCAACATGGCTCCAGGAAGTCTAGGAAGAAGAAACAGGGAGAATAAAACAAAGATTCACAGAGATCACGACAGACACAGTCAGACACCAACTAAAGAAAATGCCAAACTGGAAAGCCCCAGGTCCCGATGAAGTCCATGGATACTGGCTCAAAAACTTCAAGGCCCTACACCCACGAATAGCAGAACAACTCCAGCATTGTATCTCAAATCACCATGCACCCAAATGGATGACCACAGGAAGAACATCCTTAGTACAAAAAGACAAGAGTAAGGGAAATATATCCAGTAACTACAGGCCTATCACCTGCCTACCAATAATGTGGAAGTTACTAACAGGTATCATCAGTGAAAGGCTATACAACTACCTAGAGGAGACAAACACCATCCCCCACCAACAGAAAGGCTGCAGAAGGAAGTGTAGGGGCACAAAAGACCAGCTCCTGATAGACAAAATGGTAATGAAGAACAGTAGGAGAAGGAAAACCAACTTAAGCATGGCATGGATAGACTATAAGAAAGCCTTCGACATGATACCACACACATGGCTAATAGAATGCCTGAAAATATATGGGGCAGAGGAAAACACCATCAGCTTCCTCAAAAATACAATGCGCCACTGGAATACAAAACTTACAAGCTCTGGAATAAGACTAGCAGAGGATAATATCAGGAGAGGAATCTTCCAGGGCGACTCACTGTCCCCACTACTCTTCGTAGTAGCCATGATTCCCATGACAAAAGTACTACAGAAGATGGATGCCGGGTACCAACTCAAGAAAAGAGGCAACAGAATCAACCATCTGATGTTCATGGACGACATCAAGCTGTATGGTAAGAGCATCAAGGAAATAGATACCTAATCCAGACTGTAAGGATTGTATCTGGGGACATAAGGATGGAGTTTGGAATAGAAAAATGCGCCTTAGTCAACATACAAATTGCAAAGTAACGAGAACTGAAGGGATAAAGCTACCAGATGGGAGCACCATCAAACACATAGATGAGACTGGATACAAATACCTGGGAATAATGGAAGGAGGGGATATAAAACACCAAGAGATGAAGGACACGATCAGGAAAGAATATATGCAGAGACTCAAGGCGATACTCAAGTCAAAACTCAACGCCGGAAATATGATAAAAGCCATAAACAAATGGGCAGTGCCAGTAATCAGATACAGCGCAGGAATAGTGGAATGGACGAAGGCAGAACTCCGCAGCATAGATCAGAAAACCAGGAAACATATGACAATACACAAAGCACTACACCCAAGAGCAAATACGGAAAGACTATACATAACACGAAAGGAAGGAGAGAGAGGACTACTAAGTATAGAGGACTGTGTCAACATCGAGAACAGAGAACTGGGGCAATATCTGAAAACCAGTGAAGACGAGTGGCTCAAGAGTGCATGGGAAGAAGGACTAATAAAAGTAGACGAAGACCCAGAAATATATAGAGACAGGAGAATGACAAACAGAACAGAGGACTGGCACAACAAACCAATGCACGGACAATACATGAGACAGACTAAAGAACTAGCCAGCGATGACACATGGCAATGGCTACAGAGGGGAGAGCTAAAGGAGGAAACTGAAGGAATCATAACAGCGGCACAAGATCAGGCCTTAAGAACCAGATATGTTCAAAGAACGATAGACGGAAATAACATCTCTCCCATATGTAGGAAGTGCAATACGAAAAATGAAACCATAAACCACATAGCAAGCGACTGGCCGGCACTTGCACAGAACCAGTACAAATAGAGGCATGATTCAGTGGCAAAAGCCCTCCACTGGAGCCTGTGCAAGAAACATCAGCTACCTTGCAGTAACTATAAGTGGTACGAGCACCAACCTGAGGGAGTGATAGAAAACGATCTGGCAAAGATCCTCTGGGACTATGGTATCAGAACAGATAAGGTGATACGTGCAAATAGACCAGACGTGACGTTGATTGACAAAGTCAAGAAGAAAGTATCACTCATTGATGTCGCAATACCATGGGACACCAGAGTTAAAGAGAAGGAGAGGGAAAAAATGTATAAGTATCAAGATCTGAAAATAGAAAAAAGAAGGATATGGGATATGCCAGTGGAAATTGTACCCATAATCATAGGAGCACTAGGCACGATCCCAAGATCCCTGAAAAGGAATCTGGAAAAACTAGAGGCTGAAGTAGCTCCAGGACTCATGCAGAAGAGTGTGATCCTAGAAACGCCGCATATAGTAAGAAAAGTGATGGACTCCTAAGGAGGCAGGATGCAACCCGGAACCCCACACTATAAATACCACCCAGTCGAATTGGAGGACTGTGATAGAGCACATAATAATAATAATAATAATAATAATAATAATAATAATAATAATAATAATAATAATAATAACAATAATGTGAGAGTATATACATCCCTTTGCAAGAGATTGTCTAATCTTGACCAGCACATTCATAAGCACACTTAATACTGAACCTTTCCGATAACCAAAATTTCCTCTTGAACGGTGTATCTCCAAACTAACGTCCATTCTAATCTATTGATTGTATTTACAAAAGGGATGAGGTTGCAAAGTAAACGCCACGCCCAGTTCCTCCCTTCATCAGGAAAACGGACTTGGGAAACCACTATGAACAATTCTTAACTTCATTCTAATGGTGTTGCGTAATGGAGACAACTCACATGCACAGACATATATACATATACACACACATATTTATATATATATATACATACATACATACATATACCGTATATCTAGTAACATAATTTTGGGAAAACCTTTAATTTAGGAAAAAAATCGTTAACGTTATGAATAAAACTTACACATCAGACAATTATGTATAAATAACAAAACGGTTGCCGTGGGTTACGAAAAGAAAGGTAGAGTTAATATACCCAAATGAATCTCCTACATATAAATATATCATAAGAATTACTCACAAAAAATAATTAATAAAATAAAATTAAATGAAACAATATACTTCTGACAATACGACCCCACAGAGATCTCCCAATCATAACCCTGTTTTGGCAACTTGCCTATACAACCTTCAATCAAGACCCAAAAGGGAGAAATAGGCCTAATCTCTCTCTCTCTCTCTCTCTCTCCGGAACTCTTTCGGTGATATGAAGATATAGAGGCCACTTTATTGGCAATTTCAGGATCGTATCTCTAGGAATAAAGGGACCTGTTTAATTAAGAAAGAAGTTCCAACGTAAGGAAAGTATCAATCGTTTTTATGATTGTGTAAGGATAGTAAATATATATTCTTCTAAATATGTACTTAAAATACAAAAGTACTTGCGTACCTCATAAAATCTACGTAGATGCGAGAAATTGAGACTGAATGAAAGTAAATATGAACAAATAAATGACAATAAATAGGTCTATTTCCAATCAAAGTCTCAAATAATAATAATAATAATAATAATATTATTATTATTATTATTATTATTATTATTATTATCTTTTCTCATGTGACTTTTTCATTATACATGGCCCAGAGGATGTCAATCAGCCCTCACAGAGGATTATTCAGATCTGATCTATTGCTGGGCAGGCCAGGGCGTTAAACACCGAGATATTATGTTCAAGTGTTATCAATTTTAAAACTGCTTTGTATTTATATGCAATAAACTATATTGCTTTACCTTTTTGACATTCAAAATTACACAAGGAGTGATCCGACCTCCAGCTTACCTGGCCCGCATGCAAGATTTTCCCCTCGCGCATAAGTTGTGAACATTATATTAAT
>NC_061097.1:33390461-33420461 GCF_015104395.2 Macrobrachium nipponense
GAGCGGATGACATACAGTCTCAATGGATACCTCAGGTTCCTTTGTTGTCGCCAATGTGCGCTGGGGCGAGGACTCTCTTGGTGAGGTCTTCATGGGCCCATAAAACGTAAACAATGGCCCGAACAAAATCTGGGCTTTAGAAACAGCACCTCAGTGGCGACAATGAAATTGGGTGTTATAGTTCGACAGATCTAAACTGAGAGATTGTTTTTTTTCTTTGGGTAAGAACCCTGTTGCCACATCTACCAGTATCCAGTTTTGAATACTTGTTTTATAGCACATGAATCAATAAATGGGTAGTTTAAAGTTTTTAGAATGTTCTGCTGAACTTGAGCGTTCACATATTGTTTTTATAATTTTATTTGTAAATAAAATGAGAAATCGCATTTATAAACGTGACAGATGTTTCAAAAGACGCTGACACTTTTCTTATTACCTTTGACAGGCGATATGCAGCTTGGCCAAGCCTATTAAACCATGAAGTTTAAAGGATTTATCTCTTAAGCTAAACTTTGGATAAGCCCCACCGTCCGGTCTAGCTGAGAACTTTAGGTTACCGAGAACAATAGTCAGTAGTTAAATTAATTCATTCCTACAGAAAGCATGCTGTGAAACGGGCAAATGCAGTTAAGCATTCCGAAAACTTGCAAACAGGCGATGCTGCAAAGGATATCTGTTATTGAAATAAGATCATCTGACGACGAAGATTCTTCGTAATGTACATTTTGTATAGAATCATATTATTACAATTCCTGTGATAATTGTTGTAAATAAATTATTTCTCTCCCAATGATGAGTTTATGGGCAACAACCTTATAAAAAGTAAAAATTGTTACATGCATTAGATTTATGAGTTATAATAAATCTTTTTTAATCTAATATTTTTTAATATGTGTCATATATTTTTCAGAGGAATATGTCATAAGAAATAATGAAAGGTAATGCCAGATTTTTTCTTACTTTAAATGAAAAACATTTTCAAATAAAATGCTATGTAATATATGCAAAACTTAAAAGATATAAATTATAAAAACATAATAGAATATTGCAGCCTTAAAATTAATAACCAAATAGAATGGAGATCAATGAAATTGTAGTCAAGAAAGAATAAGGGGGAATACTGTGAGGTTTTAAAGACAAAATATGCTATGAAAAAGGAAATGAAATTTAAGTAAATCATAACTTGAATAAAAATGAGGGGAAAACCTAAAACAGAGCAGTGAAATGCAAAATATTACCAATTTGTTTAGAAAATGGACATTATGGCAGACGGAAAAGTCAATAAAAAAAAAAATTAATAGAAGTTACTCTGACAAAATTATAAGAAAATGTCATAAGATATAATGAATGGTAAATATCGATTTTTATTACTTTTAATGAAAAAGATTAAATAAAATATGTAAAATATCCAAAATTTAAAGGTATAAGTCATAACAAATATAACAATAAATAGTCTCAAAAGTGATAGCCAAATAGAATGGGGCTCGAGTTTACGGATTAGGATTTATATGGTCAGTTTCATTCGGTACTCTCCCAAATTTGCCTCGCTGGGAGATGGGTGACGACTTAAGACGGGGACAATTTAAAGGTTCAAAGAGAAGTGGCAACCGGGTTTTTCTCAAGGAGGTAAACAATCTATCAGTTCAGATCTGTCGAACTACAGCAGCAAATATCCTGAACTTTACAACATGTCTTTATGGTACATTTCAGAGTGAAAAAAAAAACACCTTTTTCGTCCAGAAATGAAATTGGGTGTTAGTAGCAAATATCTTGAACTTTACCAGAAGTCTTTCTAGTGCACTGAACAGTCCAAATTGACCTTTTCTTTTAAAAAGTACCTCTGCGGCAAGAATGTCCCGAAATTATATCGGGTGTCGGCAGCTAATATCTTGAACTTTACAGTAAGTCATTATAATTCTACTGACAGTCAAAGTTGAACTTGTTTCAATTAGAACCTCTGGAATGAAATTGGCTGTCAGCAGCAAGTATGTTTAACTTCGCCCAATTTCCCCCGGACTAAATTGCACAATCCAACCGTATAAACGCACAAATAGTATTGTGACAATTTCAGAATGGCCCTTCTATGAATGATTTAGATGCCATCTTTACCCTCCATCGAGTAGTAGTACCGCTCATGGAGTACCCAAACCTTCAGCCCTACTTCTCCCGCCATCTAATTGTATATTTATGACAAGCCAATGATTTCCCCATGAGTGACGGCGTCTGTCTGGGACAGATTCTTTCTTTCCTTTCGGGAAAAATATCTATTCCTCGATACTCAGATGCCAAAAGAATAGGAATACAGTTATCCCTGAATATATTCTATATAAAAAAAATCCTACGAAAAATGAAGGTGGAAAATGAACATTACGAAACGAAAATGGAAAATTATTTGGAATACGCAAGTCTTGTAGAAGGTATATTCGCAATGACATGTTAATTGATTTCGAGGCGTCAAAAGCTTCAGCTTCTTATGAAAAGTAAAAGTCTTGTCGAGAAAAAGGAATAAAAACCCTCACAAAGAAAACGTTCAGCATTATAAAAAATATTTATGAAGGAAAAATATCAAATAAGACGATCACAACTACGATTTCTGTCAGCACCAAAGTAAAAACAAAACGTTGCGGCCCCACAAAAAGAATAGAAAGGAATAGAATTTAATATCAATTCTACCTGCAATAAACTCTACGGGATATACCCGAACATTTGACTACCACCACTGGAATTTTTTACTAATAAAAAAATCCAATCGGCTTTGACTATTACCTAATTGAGATATGCCAATTTTCGGTGCGTTGTTCACCAGTTTAAGCAACGAGACAACAATAATGAGAAAAATAGAGAAGAAATTTTATGAAATTAACGCAGCTGAGGCAGCAATCACTTTTAATAAAACATGTTTAAAAGAGTGTTTACTTCCAGCATACAATAATAATAATAATAATAATAATAATAATAATAATGTAATAAAAAGAAGAAGAAGAAGAAGAAAGGAAACAAAAATCTTCACCAAAGGCAGGACGCGGTGGCCCTCACACAGCGAAGGACGCCGGGATCCTACGCTTGATCCGGAAAAGCTCTTGGCCCTTAACCCTTTAATCTGGCATCCTGCAAGATTAAGGAAAGGAGTTTCCCTGAGCTAAAGAATGAAAAAGGATGAAGAAAGGATTATCCGATCTCCAAGTTACATGCATCTACTCGAGGAAGGAATTACAGCAGTTTAAGACGACTTACAAAGATCCAGTGTATGTTGTTTGTGTAACTCTCTCTCTCTCTCTCTCTCTCTCTCTCTCTCTCTCTCTCTCTCTCTCTCTCTCTCTCACACACACACACATTGGCATCAGGAGCTTCCTCCTCGCTGCTCCAAGACAACTAAATCGTCCCCCCCCCATCCCCCGCCCCCCTTCCGGGGAAGACAGACACAAACGATTCTACACGACAGTCATCTTCATCTTAATGAGAGTGAACTGGAAACACAAAATCTCTCTCTCTCTCTCTCTCTCTCTCTCTCTCTCTCTCTCTCTCTCTCTCTCTCTCTCTCGTCCTAGGCTAGGAAGGGAACTGGAATCGTGAAATATATTATTTTATGGTGAGCTGGATACACACATGTTAGCATATATATAAACCCAGACACATTGTATGCATGCTAACACACACACACACACACACACACACACACACATATTATATATATATATATATTACAGACAGATTGATAAATAGAGATAGAACAGACAGATATACAGCAAATACACAGAGAAAAAGACAACGCTTAGACAGACAGATAAAATAAATATAGATATAGCTTTAAATAATATAGAAAGCTCGATAGATAAATATGTATAAAGACAGATAGACACACAGGCAGATAGATAGGTAAGTATACCAAAACACCACAAACACAAACAAAAGTTCAGAATACAAGAAGTGCTCCAGACCAAACAGCCCAACCGGCAGCAAATGTTGATAAATGGACCAGGACACTTTTATCGTTATTGCCTTTTAACTGTCAGTGCGTGATATAGTGCATTTTCCTATCGACCAGACCTGTGTAATACTGAAATTCACGCTGAGAGAGAGAGAGAGAGAGAGAGAGAGAGAGAGAGAGAGAGAGAGAGAGAGAGGCACGATAACACAATTACAACTCCAGCCTCAAGCCACAACACAGCGATAGAGATAACACCAAGTTATTGAACTATAATAATGGGACAGAACCACCTCCCCAAAGGAATAGGATAATCTCTATCTCTCTCTCTCTCTCTCTCTCATGGAAGTTTCACTTCGATTAGGAGGATTCAAAGTTGCCACCAGGTCCTGTGAAGTTCATTAACCTCTGCAGGATTAGAGAGAGAGAGAGAGAGAGAGAGAGAGAGAGAATCTACCATGATGTATGACGGGAGTAAAACAGTTTCCAGGAAAGTTCGGACGAGAGAGAGAGAGGAGAGAGAGAAGAGAGAGAGAGAGAGAGAGAGAGAGAGAGAGAGAGCCAATCACGCTCCAGCGGAGCGTTAGATTTGATTTATCAACTCTTAGGGGAGTCTCTGCTCACTTTGGGGTGTTCATCTCAAAAGCCGAGATAAAGTAGTAGCTCAGTCAGCAATTGAAGGAAAGAGTAAAGAGAATACACATTATTTACATCTTGTAAAAATACATTCTTTTATAAGATTCATGACTTAAAACGATCATATCTTCAATTATAATAGCGCTGTATTTCAGTATACCTTAACTTTCTAGCTGATTTTAATCCCAGAAGTATGCAATATATCATTTTGAATTATGACATTACAAATAAATGCAAACAATAACGCTTTGAAATTGATTACTGTAGACTGATTATAAAGTATCATGACAATGAAAAAATACATTTAAATATTGCATAAAAGCTGCCATTTCACCAACCACCTAAAAATAATTTAACTAATTCCCAGAAGTGTTCGTTAATTACACTGAATAAGATCTATTAGATAAATTCAAGGGTATAGCCTAATCCGTTTTCAGATAAAAGATTCTTCAAAGGTCTGCCTTCAACAATTAAACTTGTGGGTGGGACACTCTACGGGGATATCTATCCACATTTCACGCAGAGAGAGAGAGAGAGAGAGAGAGAGAGAGAGAGAGAGAGAGAGAGAGAGAGAGAGAGAGAGAGAGAGAGAGAGTCCTCTTGCTGACCTACATTTGGAGGTGTCATACATCATTTCCAAATTCTAGATCGTAATATTTACAGATAACTGTTTAATTCTGGAGGTTTAAATCTATAAAAACTAACTTTCACTCCTGTGAAATTTACTCTAAACATTTTTTTACGCCTGATATATTTTATGCCACAAAATTCACTTAAAACCTCTTTCGCTCTTCATACATTTATCCTAAAACTTTTTCACACCTGATATATTTATCCTCAAAAGTTTTTCACACCAGATATATTTATCCTCAAACGTTTTTCACACCTGATATATTTATCCTCAAATGTTTTTCACACCTGATAGAATTTATCCTCAAAACGGTTTTTCCACACCTGATATATTATCAAAAAGTTTTTCAACAACCAAGAATATATTTATCCTCAAACGATATTTTTCACACCTGAATAATATTTTATCCTCAAACGTTTTTGCCACACTTGATGATTATTTATCCTCAAACGTTTTTCAACACCTTGATATATTTATCAAATGTTTTTCACACCCGATATTTATCTTTTTTTCTTTTACGTTTTTCACACCTGATATATTTATCCTCAAATGTTTTTTCAACACCTGATATTTATTTATCAAATGTTTTTTCACACCTGATACATTTATCCTCAAATGTTTTTCACACCTGATATATCTATCAAAAGTTTTTCACACCCGATATATTTATCCTCAAACGTTTTTCACACCTGATATATTTATCCTCAAACGTTTTTCACACCTGATATATTTATCCTCAAACGTTTTTCACACCTGATATATTTATCCTCAAACGTTTTTCACACCTGATATATTTATCCTCAAATGTTTTTCACACCTGATACATTTATCCTCAAACGTTTTTCACACCTGATATATTTATCCTCGAACTTTTTTCACATATTTATCCTCAAAATCTCTCATACCTGATAGCTTTATCCTCAAACTCTTTCATACATGATATATTTCGTGACACGAAACTGCCTTCAACCCCCCTCCCCCTCCCATCCCCCAGCCTGTTTCGAAAGACCCAATAAAGGAATCTGAAGCCGTCAGACTGTTCCGACTGTCTTTCACTTATTTCCCCCCCCAATCCCCCCCCCCTTTTAAATTCCATCCCCGTCCGTCCCCGATAACCTTCTTTGAGCCTCGTACAGGTTTCAGCTTCTCTTGTGAGGAAAACGGCCTTGTCTTCTATATATTCTACGTGAGATGTTACCTGCCGAATCAGTCTTGACAGGGGAGAGTTTCCCTAATACATAAGACACAGCGTCCTGCGTTACCTGTCACCCCTTATTCTAAGCCAGCCTGGTTCTAAGCATTCTTACCCACCCGAGTCCTTGCAGTCGATAAAGTAACCCGTGGCTTTCCTCAATGTACACTTCCTTGGCAAGATGGTATATACAGTATGAAACGGGCCTTTTTTTGCGTTTTTCGTTTAATTATGAAGGCCGCAATATCTAACATGACTCTCTCTCTCTCTCTCTCTCTCTCTCTCTCTCTCTCTCTCATCTATATATACACATATGTATATACATATATAATATATATATATATATATATATATATATATATATAGAGAGAGAGAGAGAGAGAGAGAGAGAGAGAGAGAGAAGAGAGAGAGAGAGAGAGAGAGAGAGAGAGAGAGAGAGAGATATGGATAGATAGATGTATATTTATATATATATAAATAGATAGTAAGATAGATAGGTAATATGGATATATATATATATATATATATATATATACATATATATATATATGATATTTAGATATATATATATGTTTAATTATGAATGGCCGCAATATCTATCATAACTCTCTCTCTCTCTCTCTCTCTCTCTCTCAATATATATATATATATATATATATATATTGATCGATAGATAGATAGATAGATAGATATATATACAAATATAATATAATATATATATATATAGATAGATATATAATTATATTAATATATATATGATATAGATAGATAAGATGAGAGTTAGAGATATATAGATAGATATATAGATAGATATATATAGATAGATATATATATATAGATATATATATATATGATATATAGATATATATAGATATATATATATATATATATATATATATATATATATATCTATATATATATATATATATATCTATATAGAATATATATAGATATATCTATACCTATATATATATACATACATACATACACGGTAACAGAATATATCTATACCATTTCATAGATCACACATAGGATTCATTAAGGTTCAATGCTACAGTGGGACGAGATCTACATTAGTCAAGAAATGTTTTCAGTTATACCTTTGGAACGTAAGAATAAAATGTACTGAAAAAAAAAAAACTTTAATCCAAAAACAGTCAGGACTATGAAGTCAGCCATTAAATCACACAAATGTAGTTTGGCAAATAAAATTAGTGAATCAATTTTCATTCTGCAATTGAAATGACCGAGTTCAGTCTCGTTGTGGTAATGTTTGTCATTAGGATATAAAAAAATTCTATGGATAAAATTATTTTCTATGGACACCAAGAACATTTCCACAATAATGCGCCACTCAGATATCTACACACTCACTTGCCACAACAAACTCCCTTAAAATAAAAAGTACACCGGACTAAGAGATCTTTTTCAGTGTACGTGGTCTAGTACCTTAGTTGTGGCTTCAAAACAGAGACAAACATTTCCAGTATTTTTATGTAAGAAGACCGAGAAAAAAAATTCTCAACATTTCATATGAGAATATCCCCAGAAATAATATTCTCAACATTTTATGTGAGAATACCCAGAGGGAAAGAGAGAGTAAGTACCTTTTGTAGTCGGAGCCGATAGAGATGAAGAAAGACGGCATAATTCACTCTTATTTTGACTTAAGGCTCGTTCTTAAGAAATAGGGTCACTCTGTCATTTGCATATTCTGACTCGGGTTAAGAAACGCACAGGACGGATTGAATCCCTCTCAAAGAACAGAATGACGTATGTGGAAGATATATGTGTTCAATTACATAGATAAATACTCACACACACACACACACACACACATATATATATATATATAATATATTTATATGTGTGTGTGTGTATGTGTAAATTAATATACACAACTACAAAGGCAAAGTCATGCTTCTGTGTGACTTCTGACCTTCCTGTTGTTATCTGACGAAAAAAAAAAAAAAAAAAAAAGACTTCCACACAAAATGAAAATACTGACATCTGACATTTCGTTCACAGTTATAAAGAATTATACCTCCATTATTCTTTCTCCTTTTTTTAAAAGTCAATTATAAAAAATTATACATAACTATATAGAAAAAATGCCAGGAATTGAATGACACGTTTCATTTTTAGACCTCTGCATTGACAAATAAATTCCAGATCTGTGTTAATTGGAGTTTGTTTTTTTAACCAACCTGTTTATTTGTGTGTATGTGTAAACTTGTGTATGTGTGTGTTTGTCTGTTTATGTGTAACATCTAATCTTGTTTGCTGAGGGAATCAGGTGGATTGACAATGTACATAAAAGATCTTTGGCACGTAAATAATTCTCAGAATTACTGATAGGAAATTTTCAACCTTTGTAAGTCTATAACAAGGATTGAGCCATTGTGAAATTCTATTAATACATCGACAATATCTGCGTTGAGATCATCATTTACTCGGTAAATAATTATCCTAAACAATAAATATTCCCGGGTGTGTCAGTTATTACTCAGGAATTTACAACTATTAACAAACTGCTATTTGGCAGCAAAGTTTTCAGTATTATAATCTAGTTAAGAGCTGCCAAAAATGTCGTCAGGATTTACCATAAATAGTAATGGTCACTGTCATGATACCCGCCAACCTGTTTGATGTTAAAAAAAAAAAAAAAAAAAAAAAAAAAAAAAAAAAAAAAAAAACCAAATATATTATATATATAATATATAATATATAATATATAATACATATATATATATATATAGATATAGATATAAGCCATTCTAGAGGGCTTGCAAGAATCTCCCCAAGCCACGAACTCCTCACAGGATGCCGTGGGTATGTTAACGGTCATTCTCTCTCAGATTAAAAAGAGCGTCTTCTCCCCACCGCTTCCCCCCAAAAAATTCGTTGGTATTTACCGTCACCTATATTGGCACCCATTGGTCAATAGTCCTAAGGAGGGGTGCCGGAGCCAATCACATCCAGGAAGAAAAATATCGGGGGTTTGTGGGGAACTAGAGGAAAGACAGAGAGGGCCAAGGCGTCCCCTTGAGGGTCAGTTAGGCGTCGGTCGAGAAATAGGGAGGACGTGTGACTCCCCCCTCTACCCTCTGCCGGTTTCCGTAGGTTTTAGTTCATTTTCACTCGGGCCCTCCTGTAACTTCATTAGAATATAAGACCGGTGTTGAATTAATCACTGAGCGTTGGATTTCTGCATGACCCACACTAACTTAAGAGACCCACGCGACCCAGGTCGGGTCATAAATATAATATATATAGTTTGGTGGTGGCAGTGAACGTATTGCTATATTTTCTACGTGACCACCACCTGTTCGGATGCATCCACACTACAGCAAAACATGTCGGCAACTCATAGCACACAAACCACAAACATGTTGAATACAATTCAACCACTTATTGGTAGTTCTGAGTAGAACTTTATACGATTAACTACCATACGCCAAAAGTTCGTTCTGTGCTTAAGGTCGATGATTTGTTTACAACCTGTATGTAATATGTATGTGGCAAGTATTAGACGTATTCATGCAAGTTTGACATTATGTACCAAGTGTCCAATATGTTTGTAAAAGTTTGATATGTATGTGACAATTATCCAGTATGTTTTTATAAGTTTGATATGTATGCGACAAGTGTCCAATACGTTTAAATAAGTTTGATATGGATGTGATAAGTATCCAACGTTTTATACAAGTATGATATGTATGTGACAAATGTATGTGACAAGTATCCAACGTGTTTATATAAGTTTGATATGTATGTGACAGGTATACAACGTTTTCTTACAGGTTTACATGTATAATGACATATTGAAACGCACACACTTAGGGAACAAGGTTTAATGTCAAAGAACCACACACACACACTAACACAAACACGATACTTCTGCACCAGAAGAGACAGAGAATAAGGCTATAAATAAAGGCGATAAGTGATAGGGGGCGCCAGAATTTCGTGAACTGACGCCACCCAAAGGCGTCTCCTGACAGCCAAATACCCTTAACAAGGAGTGATCGATGGAGTGAGTGTTAGAGTTCAGTTTTTTCAAATTTATTTTATGTTATTTTATTCTTTTTTATTAAGCACAGGTCACCGTCGAAAACATTAATGGTAAAAGTGAGATAATTCCATAAGGGTTTTATACTAGTCCATAAGTAAACTTACACACACACACACACACATAATGTGTGTGTACATATATATATAATATATATATATATATATATATATATATATATATATATATATATATACAAACGTTTAGTGTATGTGTATTTATATAATAAGTATAAGCAATGTAATGTGCTAAATCTATAAGTTATACATATTCAAAGTTTGCTCTCTCTCTCTCTCTCTCTCTCTCTCTCTCTCTCTCGTCTCTCTCTCTCCTCTCTCTCTCTTACAAGATAAACTCAAAAGAAAAAGATTAAATCGACAGCGGTAAAGGAAGGAGGCCGCTCGGCGAAAATCTATTTTGAAATTTCATTTTACTTGAATACCTCGCACCGAAAAAATATTTTGGTGCGAAGTGAATAAATTATTCACAAGAGGAGTTTCCCCCTGGGAGTGGTGGCTTTCCCTGATCCTCAGAGAGAGAGAGAGAGAGAGAGAGAGAGAGAGAGAGAGAGAGAGAGAGAGAGAGAGAGAACTGCAAGATCATAACTGCGTAAATGTTTACGTTATTAATTTTACACAGAGAGAGAGAGAGAGAGAGAGAGAGAGAGAGAGAGAGAGAGAGAGAGAACTGCAAGATCATAACTGTGTAAATGTTTACGTTCTTAATTTTACACACACACACACACCACACACACACACACATATATAACTTACTTCAAGACCATAATTGCATAAATGTTTACGCTGTTAGTTTTTAGAGAAGGAGGAGCAGAGAGAGATAGAGAGAGGAGAGAGAGAGAGAGAGAGAGAGAGAGAGAGAGAGAGAGAGAACTGCAAGATCATAACTTCGCAAATGTTTTCGGTTATTTATCGGTTAATAGAGAGAGAGAGAGAGAGAGAGAGAGAGAGAGAGAGAGAGAGAGAGAGAGAGAGACTCAATAAATCTTCCAGCATTTTTTTTAGCGACATCAAAAGGACAGACCTGTAACTTGCAACTTCGGTGGCCGATTTCGAAATGAAAACGAGAGAAGCGAATTCCGAAAGATCTCCCTCGCACCGCTTCCGAGGTTTCACGAAAGGTGAAAAGGCCAATTGCTCCAGTCGCAAAGGTTTCTCTCTCTCTCTCTCTCTCTCTCTCTCTCTCTCTCTCTCTCTGACTTTTACTAAAGGTACATGGGTGTGTTGCAATTGCAAAGTTTATTTTTTCTGTAGGAGAGAAAACTCAACTTTAAATGACAAGTCAGGAGTCGAATATCTATGCCAGATTCCGGTTTTCATTCAGGACTGCTTTCAATATGAAGAGTTTGTATATATATATATATATATATATATATATATATATATACTATATATATATATATATAACTTTAAATATTCTGATGAGATATTGTGGTGCACCCATGTATGATTAAATTTCTCTCTCTCTCTCTCTCTCCTCTCTCGCTCTCTCTCTCTTCTCTCTATCTCTCTCTCCTCTCTCTCTCTCTCTCCTCTCTCCTTCATGCCAAGTTGTATAAACTGGTGTACGAAAATAAAACAACAAGCGCAGAAGGAAATGAGAAAAAACGGACTAAAATTAACAAAAATAATAAAAAAATTATAGGAAAGAAAGATAGGAAAATGAAAATGAAAATTAATAGAGTACAATAAGAAGGGCAAAGTGAAAAAAGATATAAAAATAAAAAACACCAACTCTAATACTACTAAGGCTATTACTATTACCAATAATAATAATAATAATAATAATAATAATAATAATAATATAATAATAATAATAAAACTGGAAAGTTTAAAAACCGTCGTTTTCATCATAAGACCATTTTAAAAAACTTTATTTCTATACCAATAAAAGCACAAGCTAAAATTGACTTTTGCAAACAGCATTCAGATGTCCTCGCTGACTACGCATACGTAGAAGCCCTCGAAGCAATATTCTTGCTTGCTTGCAAACTTATTCCTTCTTCGTAAATATTCAAGCAGAGTGAATGAAAAACGCATTAGAGAGTCTCTCTCTCTCTCTCTCTCTCTCTCTCTCTCTACTCTCGTCTCTCTCTCTCTCTCTCTCTTTCAATTGCTTGTTTATGCCTTCAACTTCTATTATCTCAATGCTCTCTCTTTCTCTCTCTTATCTCTCTCTACTCAATTGTTGTTTATGCCCTTTCAACCCGTTCTATTATACTCTATCGCTCTCGCTCTCTCTCTCTCTCTCTCTCTCTCTCTCTCTCTCTCTCTCTCTCTCAGCCATCACGGAACTGCTAGTGGACAGGATACTAATTTCATTCCTTATCATTTCACTTAATAAATAAATACAACAATTACAATTACCTATACAACAACAACAACAGTATTGCTAATACAACAACAATAATAACAGCTAGACTTAAACCACATTTGCACTGACAAAAGATACTACAACTGGAAACCGATGTTGCAGAAAGCAATTGCACTGATATGTCGGTGCAACATATAACCTTACGAAGATGATTTTTAATAACATTAATTTTTGTCGAAATCGTAATAAAATGTGATAAAAGCTACTATGAGAATGATACCGTTCTATGAACGATACAGTAAAGGGTATTTAACTAATAATGGAGACAGGCGCAAATTATATAAAAGAATACAGAATTTGGACCAAAGGCCAAGCGCTGGGACCTACGAGGTTCATTCAGGGCAAAACTGAAACTGAAAGTGAAAAGGTCTGAAAAGCGTAAGATGGAAGAAAGAGAATACGAATGGAGGTAGAGTAAAATGAATGAAAGGCAAAATCTAGCCAGGGGCCTACGGAAGGGACGGTGCAAAAAAGAACTGAAGTAACACCTACAGCGCATATCATGAGGTGCACTGAAAGCATCATCTCCCTCGGAAGGAAGTGCTTTTAAATCTGCCCCGTACTCCCAACCCCCAGGCCCCCAACGTCCGGTTTTGACGTTTGGCCCCGAAAACTTAATTAAGTTTTCGTCCCGTCAAAGATTCTCAAGACCAAAGCTTCTAGACCTAGATTAAAAAATCTAAAAAAAAAAAAAAAACAAAAAAAAAAAAAAATTAAAGTGCTCATATTTTAACCTTTAGATTAAGAAAATTAATTGCAAACTGTTTTTGTGAATACGAAATCAATTTTTAGTACAATTATTTCCCTTTAATATAATCTTTTATGTGCCCTTGAAAATTTGTGACCCTGAAAAAATATTTCTTCTCGAAGGTGTGTGCGTAATTCACAATATCATTTTGAGTTTTGCACCTTCCTAGTGGTTTTATACTTTTATCTTTAATCTTGCGCAGTTTAAAAACTAATATATATACACATATACTATATACGAATATCATATCACCGTGATTCATATATATATATATATATATATATATATAGTATATATATATATATATATATATATATATATATACACATACACACATACATACATACATACATACATACATACATACATATATATATATATATATATATATATATATATATATATATATATATATATATATATATGCACACACAAGCATTAAGCTACAGATGTCCTTTAATATCCAATTCGCTCTACCTCGGCATTAATATATTTTCATATATGTTAACCGAAGGGGGATTTTTTTAGCTGATAATAATTTCGTCCTCTGGTGGATTCGAACCAGCGGACAGAGGAAAAATCTGTAATTCAATGATGTTATCGACTCGGCCAACAAGGTAATGAAGTCCCGATTTCTCCTCTGTCTGCTGGTTCGAATCCACGGGAGGACGAAATTATTGTATCAACTAAAAAAATTCCCCTTCGGTTACCCCTTCGTGTAACACGTATGAAAATACATATTTCCGAGGTAGAGCGAATTGGATATTAAAGGGCATTTGCATCTTAATGTGTGTGTGTATATATATATATATAATATATATATATATATATATATATATATATATAATATATATATATGTATATATAACCTGCCCGCTTTCCAGAAGCCTGAGGTGGGTTCGAAGCGCGACCGAGGCAATACGATTTAGGCTTGCTCCGTTGAAGGTCACAAGTCCTCGTCTGACCCGAACAGTGAATCGTTTACCTGGTGGTTGGTCGACTGTGACGGTTCGCTGCCAGGGTGGAAAAGACACAGAGGGTAATCATCCCTTCTAAGGAGGAAAAGTTGTAGTTGATGGAAGGTTTAAAGATTTTTTATATTAAGACTTTTCTAGCAAATAAAAGAAAATAATATCTAAGTTTCCTTGTTCGTGAATTTCCTCTGAACTGTTTCATCGTCGTGTTCACCGTTCCTTGATACCTGAGAGCCCAGTTTCTCTCTCTCTCTCTCTCTCTCTCTCCTATGAAGTTGCCATTTGTAATATACTCTCGTATAAGTGACGTAAGCCGTGACAGGCAATGCAGATTGAGAGAGAGAGAGAGAGAGAGAGAGAGAGAGAGAGAGAGAGAGAGAGAGAGAGAGATAACGGGTGAGTAATTAGTGTTTCTTTGAGTAGTGAAATGTGCAGACTCACAATTAGAGGCAAGGGATCCTCAGTGAGAGAGAGAGAGAGAGATAACGGGTGAGTAATTAGTGTTTCTTTGAGTAGTGAAATGTGCAGACTCACAATTAGAGGCAAGGGATCCTCAGTGAGTGCGGTAATCTCTCTCTCTCTCTCTCTCAGGGCTCTCCTCTTCCATTCTCGACAACCTTTTACCGTTTGGAAACTTTACTTTCCAAAGTTGATGGTCGAACCTGAGCCGCGGGGCAAACATGTCTGCCTGATCCAAGAACTTGATTCTCCAGAATTTGATTTTCCAGAACTTGATTTTCCAGAATTTGATTTTCCATGCACTTTTGACTCTTAACCCACCTAGGTACACAGAGAGCGCAAGCGTATAAATATGTAAGTGTATCTATGGTAATATTATAAATTATTTGCGTTGTGATACTGGACCTACTACCAGCTGATTTGCTGTAATTATATTTCAACGCATTTATTGAGGACATTACTGTTTCTTTTCATATATTAGAACACATGTACATATTCTCTCTCTCTCTCTCTCTCTCATCCTCACATCTCTCTCGCTCGTCTCTCTCCTCTCTCTCTCGTTCTCTCTCTCTCTCTGGAACAAATCTAATGAAAACATCTTGAAAATAATTGAAGAAGTTCCAAATAAAATCCAAGTGGTCAAGAGACTCATAAAGAAAATATACATAAACCAACATATTCCGACAAAGAAAATGAATAAGGTGAATCTTGTGAATATCCTAATTGATGCATTAGGAAAAAGAATGCCAAAAGCATGCAAACTGTGTAAGGTTTGGTATAGCATAGTCAATCCACAAAACCTAATCAGAAAATGTGCTGCATGCAACATTCCGACCCATCCACAGTGTGCTGAGGTAATACAAGATTTGAGAAAAGATACAAGAATTTTTTGTTCAACATGTCTATCATGGATAGACAATGTTATTAAATCAAGATTGAATGTACAAATAGTTGAGGATGAAGAAGAAGAGGAAGAGGAAGAAGAAGAAGAAAAAGAAGAAGAGGAAAACGGAAGAGAAGTAAACAAAAATGAAATGACAGAAAAAAATAAGGAAAACAAAGAACAAGATAAAAGTATGGATGCAGAGATACTCATTGATACTACATATGAGGCAATAAAGCAGCATACCTACGAAGAAATAAATTACGATATGACAACAGAAAAGCAAATCCCGAAGAGGCTCTACCCAGATCTACACAATGACGGGAAAGAGGAAAAAAATAGACAAGAAAGACAAAATCTGCAACCTTTTGAAAAGAGGGAATTGCAGATTTGGAGAAAGATGTTACTACAAACATCCTAAGATATGTCAAAACTATGAAAATATATGGT
The DNA here is from genome assembly GCF_015104395.2 of Macrobrachium nipponense. Taxonomy (NCBI): domain Eukaryota; kingdom Metazoa; phylum Arthropoda; class Malacostraca; order Decapoda; family Palaemonidae; genus Macrobrachium; species Macrobrachium nipponense. The sequence goes on from NC_061097.1 coordinate 33,406,823, forward strand.
AAATGTGCATACTTTAGATGGATATGGGGATGATTGCAGAGATCTGCATCCAAAAATATGTAAAAACCTAAAAGAAGGAAAAGGATGTAAGTTTCGACAAAAAATGCAAATATATGCACCCTGTAGCCATGAATCATAATCAAATAAATAACCAACCAAGTAATAAAATCCAAAATAAGAAAGAAACAAAAAATAAAGAGAGAATCAAGAAATATCAGGTAAAAGAGAAAAGCAAACCACCAATGAGATATGCAGAGGTGTCAGCAAAAAATTTCAAAGCATCAGCTCCGAAATTCTACTCAAGAGATAAATAACTGTATTTATTATGCAAGAGGATATTGCAGAAACCGGAGAAAATTGCAGATTCAGACACAAAATGAATAATTATGATGAAGGAAGATCAAATATTATGGAAAAGTTGGATTTTTTAATGTCAGAATTTCTGGAAATGAAAAAAAGAACAACATACCAGAACAGGAAAGAGACATGGGAAAATCCTTATTACTACCAGTATTAAATGAAGGAGAAAAAACACGCAAACCATCATAGTGATGAATGCGCAGGGTTTAGTTACGAGTAACTCAAAAAGAAAAATAGAGTACTTAGAAGAACTAACCCAAAATGAAAAGAAAATAGATATAATGAAATATAAGTGAAACCTGGTATTCCCAAGAGACTGGGAATGATGATCAAATAAAAGGGTTCCAAACTTATAGATCAGATAGAAAATATAGGAATCAAGGGGGAACCGCAATATATGGGAAAGACAAAAAACAAGGAAAAATATATGAGAAATATAGTAACATAACTCAGAATGTGAACCTAATAGCGGTAGAATTTGAATCTGAAAAATTGATGAACATAGTAATATATAGACCTCCTAATACTAAAGAGTTTGACTTAATAATTGAAAAATTGGATGATATATGTAGAAATCACAAGGACTGGACTATTCTCCTATCTGGTGACTTCAACTTTCCTTTCGTAGAATGGAAAGAACGAATAGGAGATTGTGGTTGTACTTATACATATAAAAAAGAGAGTATATTAGTGCAGAAGATAAGAGGCAATTTGAAAAGCTATTAGATATGCTACTAGAATACACATTCAACAAATAAATCACCTGCCAACAAGAAAGGAAAATACTTTAGACCTAGTATTTGTGAACGAGATGAATTATGTTAAAGAAATAATAGTTTATAATGCGAGTATTTCAGACCATAATGTCATAGAATTAACATTTCATTCCAAAGCAAGTGAAAATAGAGATAAGCAAGAAATGAAAAAGTGGGAAGGATATGGAAAATACAACTTTCACAGTAAAAATATAAAAATGGTCAGAAATTAATGAAGAATTAAACAAAGATTGGGATAACATTTTCGTAAGTGATGACATAAGGGTAAATACGGAGATATTATATATTTTGGAGAAAATAGTGGAAAAATATATACCGACGAAGAAAAGTACAACATTCATTCATGCATACCAAGAGACAGAAGGATCTTGTTCCAGAAAATCAGAAAGTGGAAAAAAGGTCTTGCAAAAAGCAAAAAGATGCATGGAAAGTTTATAGAAACTAAAAAGTAAGATAGAAAATGCAGAACAAAAGATTATACAATCAAAAGAAAATGAAAAACGGGACTTGGAAGAAAAAACCCTATTAAATATCAAGCAAAACCCCAAACTATTATACTCACATGCGAAGAAGATGAATAAAAGAAGAATAGAAATAGGCCCTCTGAGAATTGAAGGGAGATTAACGAATGAAAAAAAAAAAGGAAATTTGCAACATACTGGCAGAACGATATAAGAGAGAATTCACCCCTAGAATAGATAATGAAGATAATGATATAGAAGTAAGGGAAGAAAATAGTGAATATTTAGCTGACATAGAAATTAATGAAGCTGATATTGTGCAGGCAATTAATGAAATTAAAAATGGAGCTGCTGCAGGGCCGGATGGAGTCCCTGCTATTTTGTTAAAGAAAGTAGTTCATTCTATCGCAAAGCCACTTGCAATATTATTAAGACAAAGTGTAGATACAGGCAAGATTTATGATGAGCACAAATTAGCATATATCACCCCTACTTTCAAAAGTGGATCAAGACTAGAGGCAAGTAATTATAGGCCTGTGAGTCTAACATCACATATTATGAAAGTGTATGAAAGGGTAATGAAGAAAAATATTATGAAACAGTTTAATAAAAAATAATTTGTTTAATATAGGACAACACGGTTTCGTACCCGGAAAAAGTACACAAACCCAACTGTTAGTCCACCGTGAGAACATATTCAAAATATGAAAAGCGGAAATGAAACAGATGGTGGTTTATCTAGACTTTGCAAAAGCTTTTGACAAAGTAGACCATAATATATTAGCAAAGAAAATTAGAAAACACAATATCGTAGATAAAGTAGGAAGATGTTAAAAGAATTTTTACACAAAAAAACAGAAAACAGATAGTTATTGCAAACGATGAGAAATCGGATGAAACCAAGGTAATATCCGGTGTGCCACAAGGTACGGTGCTAGCTGCAATATTGTTTGTTATTATGATTGAAGACATAGACAGTAATGTTAAGGATTCGGTAGTGTGTAGTTTCGCTGATGACACAAGAATAAGTAGAGAATTACTTGTGATGAAGATAGGAACGCTCTACAAAGAGACCTTAACAAAGTATATGATTGGGCAGAGGTAAATAATAGGATGGTATTTAACTCTGATAAATTTGAATCAATAAATTATGGAGACAGAGAAGGAAAGCTATATGCATATAGGGGACCTAATAATGAGACAATCACAAATAAGGAAGCAGTTAAAGACCTTGGTGTGATGATGAATAGGAACATGTTATGCATGATCAAATAGCAATTCTGTTGGCAAAATGTAAAAGCAAAAATGGGAATGTTGTTACGGCACTTCAAAACAAGAAAAAGCTGAACACATGATTATGCTTTATAAAACATATGTTCGTAGTCCACTTGAATATTGCAATATGATATGGTACCCACACTATCAAAAGGATATTGCACAAATAGAGAGTGTACAAAGGTCCTTTACAGCTAGAATAGAAGAAGTTAAGGACCTAGACTACTGGGAAAGACTACAATCCTTAAAATTATATAGTCTAGAAAGGAGAAGAGAACGCTACATGATAATTCAGGCATGGAAACAGATAGAAGGAATAACAGAAAATATCATGGAACTAAAAATATCAGAAAGAGCAAGCAGAGGTAGATTAATAGTGCCCAAAACTATACCAGGAAAAATAAGGAAAGCACACAGGACATTAATCCACTACGCACCAGCATCGATAATGCAGCGTCTATTCAATGCGTTGCCAGCTCATCTGAGGAATATATCAGGAGTGAGCGTAGATGTGTTTAAGAATAAGCTCGACAAATATCTAAACTGCATCCCAGACCATCCAAGATTGGAAGATGCAAAATATACCGGAAGATGTACTAGCAACTCTCTGGTAGACATTAGAGGCGCCTCACACTGAGGGACCTGGGGCAACCCGAACGAACTGTAAGGTCTGTAAGGTAAGGTAAGGTCTCTCTCTCTCTCTCTCTCCTAAATTCAATAGCATTACAGAAAGAAAACTGTATGTCATATGCCATTATTTATCCGTAACGAGGGTTTTTAAAAAAAGTTTTCAAATATATATATATATATATATATATATATATATATATATATATATGTATATATCTATCTATCTACATATATATACACATATATATATATATAAGGAGCCCATAAAAACACCAAAATACAGAAAGAGAAATACTATATTTCAGATACTACTGTTACCTCCTTCAGGTATAATAACAGAACATTTTTACCAATCATATATATATATATATATATACACTTTGCATACTAAAAATAAACACTACGCCTCTTTGTATTATCTCATCTCAATACTCCTTCCCTTCCCTTCAGCAAAATGCGCCTTAGCCCCCTCAAGTTAAAACGGAGTCTCCTTATCCGTCGGCTGTCACGTGAACGTCAACGAATGACGTCACGGCCGAATGATGATAACCAGGGAAGAAAGGCACTTTTTAAAAAATTAGGAAGACTCGTTATGAAGGGAAACTTTCAACAAAGGAGAAAATAATGAGGCGAATCTCTTTCCCTTTTTATCTCCGGAGAAAAGGGGTCCTCCCCCATCCACTCACCACTCTAAATACTACCAGCAACCCTCCCTTCCCCCCATCCCCTGTCACAGTCCCATATGACATATCACTTGTGGGGAACGCAAAGTAATGAGCAGTCATCAGAAGTCAATTGTGTCAATCAAAGTCGGTTTAGGGGTATTGAATATATATATATATATATATATATATATATATATATATATTATTTAAATCCACGGTAGAAATGTAAGTGAACAGGGACTTGGAACAAGTACTTTCGTTGTGTATATTCTACATTTGCAAGTTCACACTGAATATAACAGAAGTTGACAGTCCTTTACATACAATAACAGGACTGTTAACTTCTATTATATTCGGTGTGAACTTGAAAATGTAGAATACACTACGAAAGTACTTGTTCAAAGTCTCGGTTTCACTTACCTTCCTACCGTGGATTTAAGGATATTCTCAAGTACATATTCCTTCGTGCTACATTGGGTATATATATATATATATATATTTATATACAGGGAATCCATAAAGTCCCACTACCATTACAAGTGATTATTCCTCAGAAACCATATAACATAGATTAATGCAGTCTTTTGTAGACTGAAGTGCTCTGAATGTAAACTTTTGGAAATGTAGAACATTCAACAAAAAACATTATTACTCTATGTTATATGGTTTTTGAGCAATAAATACTTGTAATGGTACTGGGACTTTGACACCTTGTATGTATGTATATATACATATACATACATATATATATATATTATATATATATATATATATATATATATATATTTATATGTGTGTGTGTGTGTGTGTGTGTGTGTGTGTGTGTAAATCACAGGCTCAAGTGACGTCAAACACACAAACTTCATAAAAAAAATTGATAAACAAGCACATATATTTAATATATCTTACAAACAACAAACTCTTATTCCGTACATAAACAAACCAAGACCATCAACCCACTGTAACAAATCCCTGAAAACATTCATAGAATCACTTACGCAAAATTAAAAACAAACCAAAATAATTAAATCCACAACGAAAAGTCAATTCACCAATCACAGACCTAATAACTACCGGATTCACCCAATGGACAGCATTTGATGAATAATGATGTTTGATAATGAATTAGGAATCTAATTGCCTTCCTCTAATTGCAGTGCAAAGAGCGACCTAAAACGGGAATGCAGGTCATTTAACAGATTTTTTCTTTAATTAGCGAACGAAACTGAACTTCATTTCGTGGAAATAATCAACTTGCCTCTGGAAATACTGCTTGTCATATTGTACTAGTGAGTATCTTTTATTAAAGTTCTTTTTTAATTAAAGGGAGTAGCTTTTCGTGGATAGCTATGATAATTATCCATGTATTATAGAGATCGTATAACAAAAGTAATAGTGATCTTCTTGCGAAGGTGGTGGTAATAATAATAATAATATAATAATAATAATAATAATAATAATAATAATAATAATAATAATAATAATAATAATAATTTAGAGGACATTAAAAGATCTAACGAACTCCATCCAAAATAAACCAAACGACATCTTCACTAAAATACGGATAGTGTTAATATTCTGAAAAGCAATAATAATAACTAATAATAATAATAATAATAATAATAATAATAATAATAATAATAATAATAATAATAATAAAACCATAAACCACATAGCAAGCGAATGTCCGGCACTTGCAAAGAACCAGTACAAAAAGAGGCATGATTCAGTGGCAAAAGCCCTTCACTGGAGCCTGTGCAAGAAACACCAGCCACCTTGCAATAATAAGTGGTACGAGCACCAACCTGAAGGAGTGATAGAAAACGATCAGGCAAAGATCCTCTGGGACTATGGTATCAGAACAGATAGGGTGATACGTGCAAATACACCAGACGTGACGTTGATTGACAAAATTAAGAAGAAAGTATCAACTTATCGATGTCGTAATACCATGGGGCACCAGAGTTGAAGAGAAAGAGAGAGAAAACATGGATAAGTATCAATATCTGAAAATAAATATAAGAAGGATATGGGATATGCCAGTGGAAATTGTACCCATTATCACAGGAACACTAGGCACGATCGAAAGATCCCTGAAAAGGAATCTTGAAAAACTAGAGGCTGAAATAGCTCCAGGACTCATGCAGAAGAGTGTGATCCTAGAAACGGAGCACATAGTAAGAAAAGTGATGGACTCCTAAGGAGGCAGGATGCAACCCGGAACCCCACACTATAAATACCACCCAGTCGAATTGGAGGACTGTGATAGAGCAAAAAAAAAAAAAAAATAATAATATAAAAATAATAATAATAATAATAATAATATAATAATAATAATTAATAATAATAATAATAATAATAATAATATAGAGGACATTAAAATGTCTAAACGAACTCCTTACAAAATAACCCAAAGGAAAACCTTCACGAAAATATTTCTCCAATATCACGAGGAAACATCTCATAATGCACCATTATCCATCATATCTGACATGGCAGAAATCCTACAAATACTTCTCACGAGATGAAAGTGTCAGAACTAAGGCGTCTGAAACATGTCCTTCCATTTGGTTATGCGAACATGGCTAATATGGAATGTCATTAGAAAAGCATCAATTCTAAAATGTACGTGAATATCTTTTCCTGATTTCAAGTCATTCAGAGAGAGAGAGAGAGAGAGAGAGAGAGAGAGAGAGAGAGAGAGAGAGAGTCGCTTAGGATTCCTAAACTTTTACTACAGAAAGTTTGAAAACTTCCAATTGGTTTCTGTAGGTCTGCTCATCGTCAGGAATTGCAAACACTCGAGAGAAAAAAGCTCATAAACATACGTTCTCTCTCTCTCTCTCTCTCTCTCTCTCTCTCTGCTCATCTCGTATCTCTCTCTCTCTCTCTCTCTCTCTGCGTTTTATGCACATACATGCATACATATCTACATATTCACCTACGAAGCTGACGTTACTTCACCAACCCACAAAATATCAACTGAAAGGGGTCAACAGAGGTCAAATACAGTGACCTCTAAGCAGAAAATCGTGAACTGCCCGGCCCAGAGGGTCTCGCTCGTACAACCAACTTCCTCTAACCAAGGAACTGGCAGAAGCAGACTTGGAAAGGCTAAAAAAAAAAAAAAAGTCTGTTGAAAGAAATCTTAATTAAAATTCCTGGACAGCTTTCCTCATTATAACTTTGTTTTGTGTGTGTGTGTGTGTGTGTGTGTGTGTGTGTGTTAGATGGTAGGTGATCCCTTCTCAAGGGCGGTTAAAAACGAGTTTTTTACTGCGCTCCAACTAACGTCAATCTGTATGTTGTTGGAAATTAAGCTGCCCTTATGCCAGCACAGGCTCTTGCTCATAGAGCAGCCCATAGAGCTTCAATCGGTAAATGAATTGTGACTGTATGTATCACGAGGTGCAAATGATCTGTTTATGTCTGTATCGATGATTTCATCAAATACTCTTTATCAAATACCTTTGTCCTGCTACCTATTTACATCTATCTATACATGTGAAACAAAATACATAGCAAGCAGTTAAATTCCCCGTAGGAGGGTAGAGCCGTCAGTGCACCCCGTGCGGTACACTGTTGGCAAACCTTAGACAAAAAAAAAATTTTTCTCCAAGTAAATTTTTGTTATAAGCTCCTTCGGAAAACGAGATTTACTTTACCACAAATCACTAGCAGTTGGATACATGACGATTATCTGTTCTAATAAAAGACACACAATAGAAGCTCGCAAGATATAAATTAGCCAAATAGTAACACTCCCAAATGAAACAGGGAAATGTAGATATATAGATAGAAAGATAGTTAGATACATTTTAAGCATACACGTCAAGCACTTAGGTATCTAAGACTATTCAGCGATTAGATTCTAAGAATATGAGTTTAGCTAAGTTTCATCCAAAACTGTAAGATAAAATATTTTTTTAAATATATAAATACTAGTCTTTAATAAGAGTTAAATAAACAAATCTGTAAACTCTGACAAAATATTATAAATTTAGCTAAAATTCATGTAAAGCTATAAGATAATTTTTTTTAAATGTATAAAGTCTTTAATAACATTAAATCTGCAAAATCTGATAAAAAATTTAAATTCTGAAATCAAAGTTCATTTTCTTTAAAAGCAACATTAGTATCAAGTACTTCCACTCATGCTCCTCTCATTTCTTAGGAGAAAACTGGAGAGGCGGTTAAAAAGGCTTTACTGTCAAAACCTCTCGACAGAACCGGGGTGGAAAATGGAATGGATTGACACAAAAAAACGGAAAAACGTAAAAACAATGAAGAAATTAAAACCAGAAGAGAATGTAAAAACGAACCTTTTTCATTCAAGACTTCCTCCCTCCCGGGATTTCTGCCAGCACCCTGTCATGTTTGTCTTAAGTTGAATATGAAAGCCTTGAGAGAGAGAGAGAGAGAGAGAGAGAGAGAGAGAGAGAGAGAGAGAGAGAGAGAGAGAGAGAGAATATCTTCTGAATGGCTTAATCCCAATGGGATGAGAATTACCTCGTCGAGGTATTAATCATCAAGTTGAATACTTAAGATCTGGTCTTGGGGGGAGAGAGAGAGAGAGAGAGAGAGAGAGAGAGAGAGAGAGAGAGAGAGAGAGAGAGAGAGAGAGATTCTTAAATCTGCTTAAATAATAATTATTATTATTATTATTATTATCATTATTATTATCTCTGGGACACGTTCATAAGAACAAAAACAAACGAAAAACTGAAGGAAAAATTTTTTTTAAACACTTCCTGACATCAAAGATTTCCTTCCTTCTCTCTCTCTCTCTCTCTCTCTCTCTCTCTCTCTCTCTCTCTCTCTCTCTCTCTCCATCCCCTTGAAGTAGCTTACGCGACACGAACCAAAACTGCTGGGCCATTATGCCAACAAAAACGACTTCTTTTACTTGACAAGGGTGTTTCCATATAAATGTTTGTAGCGATGTACAATACTATCAATTTATTAATGTATCTGTTTTTCTAATAACTGATCTTCTCTTTTATGTAGTTTCTACTACCTTCAATTACTTCTTTTGAATGAACACCGTATTATTTGGAAGCTTGAATTTTAAGTTAATGGGCCCTATGGACGTGTTTTAAATAGTTAGGATTCATCTTCTCAATAAAAATAATAATAATAATAATAATAATAATAATAATAATAATATAATAATAATAATAATAATAATAATAATAATAATTGAAAAATAAACCCACAAAATCACTTTGTAACTTGTTTACTTCTAAGTATTTACATTTAGTTTTACTACACACTCGAGTACTTTCAGGGCCTATCAGTGGCCCATTTTCAAGAGATGTTTGGGATGTTAGCCTGGGTCAAGGCCCAGCAGTCTTCTGGAACTTCTTCTCGTTGAGCTGTCATTTATGTGATGGCTGTTCTGGTTTCCTTGAGAGTTGCCAATCCCCTCTTGTAGCTCTGATATCCTGAGCTGATGGTCAATGGGATTAATCCTGGAGGTAAGGGTGTGGTCACTAAAAGTCTGTTGGGCAGGAAACCTAATCTCCAGGTCAGTAAGGTCAATCTTAGCTTCTTTTAATATCAAAGCTCTGCTTATAGGATCTTCTGAGGTAAAACCTTTGTTTCCTTCTATTACTTAAATCTCTCTGATGAGTGCACCTTCTACTACCCTCCTGTGACTAATTTTGTTGCTTTTGAAATCCATCCGATGGTCATTTTCCCAACAATGCCTAGCTATAGCACTCCCCTGAGAGTTAAGTTGTACTGCCCTTCTATGTTCTTGGATTACTTAGAAGTAAACAAGTTACAAAATTATTTTGTGGGTTTCTTTTTCAATCTTCAGAAGAAAACTGAAAGAAGTTTTTGTTTGGTTAATAATAATAATAATAATATTTTTCGTAACTTCTTCCTAATGAACACTATATTCTCTGGAAGCTTGTATTTCAAGCCATTGGCCCCTGTAGGCTTGTTCCATATGAACGGTGTTCTTCTTCTTCTGAATAATAATAATAATAATAATAATAATAATAATAATAATAATAATAATAATAATAATAATAAAATAATAATAATAATAATAATAATAATAATAATAATACGTATGATCCTCTATAATACAGTATATTATTTTTACTAAATGTCAATGGAATTATTTGCAGAAAATGTCTTTTTATTTAGACTTAGAATCAGTTTATACTTCTTTTTTTTTTTCTTGAGGAAAGCCTATCAGGAATGAAAACAAACTACTTTTCCCCCATTTACGCATTTTTTTACCATATAAAAAAAACTGTCTATGTCGATCTATAATTTAGTCTTGAAGTCCATATTCAGGGAATAAATAAAAAGATAGTCTCTGCAAATAATGCCACTGACTGTAATGAAAGTTGCACGAGAGAAAACATGCCCAAATAGAGTACAGCATATCATCAATTTAAGAAGCTTAGATATTACATATATTACTACTGTAATGTTATTTTTGTTACCATAACATTGTTTGATTACTGCGCTGTAATTGATTTGATTAGGTATCTAGGTATTTCATTTCTTTGCGTATGTATGTATGTGCGTATGTAAGACAATTTCGGATGCACAAGTTTAACAGGAAAATAACAAAAACTGAAACAAAAACTGTACACCACCCTCCGCTCTCTCTCTCTCTCTCTCTCTCTCTCTCTCTAAGACAATGCCGGACGATAATGTATACCGGGAATAACAAAGGCAACATACGCGAGACTTGTACAACATCTCTCTCTCTCTCTCTCTCTCTCTCTCTCTCTCTCTCTCTCTCTCCGCAGCGGGAACACAGAACTAAGAACGACTGAGTGACGTTCATACCACTTATCCCCATTCCTGGCTTTGACTGACGCAGATTCATTTAGCAACTGACTGCTCGGATCACTGCTGACCCTCATCCCAGTCCGATAAGGGGTTTCAGGAGTCAAAGAGGAAGATAATCTATACGTTCAGAATATGGGAAACTCCCTCTATCACCAAATAATCGGATCAATCTGAAGTCTGAGACAGTGGAGTCTTACTACTGTTTGGTTTTTGAATTGCTTGATATGAGGGACTTCAAATGGACAGGACTAAGAATGAAAGAATAATTAAGAGGAGCTACTAAATTCTTTCTAGAAAGAAAGAATAAGAGGAGCTATTGAATTCTTTCTAGAATGAAAGAATAAGAGGGACTACTGATGAAAGAATAAGAGGAGCTGCTAAATTCTTTCTAGAAAGAAAGAATAAGAGGAGCTACTGAATTCTTTCTAGAATGAAAGCATAAGAGGAACTACTGAATTCTTTCTAGAATGAAAGAATAAGAGGGACTACTGATGAAAGAATAAGAGGAGCTATTGAATTCTTTCTAGAATGAAAGAATAAGAGGGACTACTGATGAAAGAATAAGAGGAGCTATTGAATTCTTTCTAGAATGAAAGAATAAGAGGGACTACTGATGAAAGAATAAGAGGAGCTACTAAATTCTTTCTAGAAAGAAAGAATAAGAGGAGCTACTGAATTCTTTCTAGAATGAAAGCATAAGAGGAACTACTAAAGTAGCATAGCTATCAAAGAACGTCCATGTGATATGAAGGGGTGAGATATATGTAGGGAAGAGAAAGAGAGAGAGAGAGAGAGAGAGAGAGAGAGAGAGAGAGAGAGAGAGAGAGGTGGATGGATGTAAAGATCTGAGAGACGAACAATCTTCAGAGGACGATGTGTCTGACCAAGCCAAGCGGAGGAGGGACAGCTGTCAGAAACATCGACCCCGATTATTACTATTATCATCATCATCATTGTTAATGTTGTTGATGTTGTTGTTGTATTGCAAGCTCCTTCATTAAGCAAAAAATAAATGTCTTCGAAAGCTGTTTACGCAAACTCACAGAATAGGACAAGCTGCTTCGTACAACTTAGTTACTACGGGAAAATCTGTGAATGAACACGCATTCATTCAATGGCAGAGGGGGGTAAACATAGTAACGTTTGTTCACACTCAATAAGGACATATCCCATTCATGGATTTCTATGGTCAATTAGCGAGGTGCCAAAGGCCTCCAGAGGGGACGACAAATGCTCTTGGAAAGGATGCCAGATACCACCACATGAAAGAAGGTGGTGAGCTTTACATATCGACGATAATTACCTCAGTCCAAATAAAAATCATAATAACAATAACAATAATAATCAAACTTGCTGCATGAGTTTTATGTATCGGCGATAATTACTTCAGTATGTAATAATAATTCAAACTTGCTGCATGAGTTTTATATATCGGCGATAATTACTTCAGTATGTAATAATAATAATAATAATAATAATAATAATAATAATAATAATAATAATAATAATACCGGACCGAATTCAGTCAGCAGTCTGAGGTCTAAATCTAGATCTTGTAGCCTCAACAAGAATTCCAAAGTCTCACTATTCAAAACTTATATACATACGCACATACACACAGACATGTACATATGCATAACACACACACACACATAAATATATATAGTACTGGTAATCTTCTTAGGCACGAAGATATAATAATTCAGCTGTATTCCACACAGGAAAATGAAAAAGGTATGTCTCAGAAAATGCCCAAACAGTTTCGTCCTCCAATGCACCTCTTCTTGGAGCGTTTATTAATAAACGCTCCAAGAAGAGGTCCATTGGAGGACGAAACTGTTGGGCATTTTATGAGACATACCTTTTTCATTTTCCTATATGGAATACAGCTGAACATATATATATATATATATATATATATATATATATATATATATATATATATATATATATATATATATATATATATATATATATATATATATATATATATATATATAGATAGATAGATAGATAGATAGATAGATAGATAGATAGAGATATGTATATATACTATAGATAGAAATCTATGTATATAGTATATATATATACATGAACTTATATATAACATATAATATAAATATAATAATATATATGATATATATTCGTATGAGTGTAAATATGTTGGTTAGGTTTCATTCCTCTTCCATTCATTTCTCCTCCTGAACATTTGCATCAATAAATTGACCTTTAAACTGCATCACACGAACCCTACTCAAATCTACTCTCGAACGTTCTTCTATTTCTAGATCTTCCAATCAAGAGATCCCCCGCAAATCTTTTCTGGCGCAATACGCCTACGCGAGAGGGATGAATTGTGAATAGAGTTCTGCCATTCATTTCTGAGTTAATGAAGAGCCCCCAGTCGCCTTTTCAAAGCATTGTAGGTAGTAGCCAGGTGCCGTCATAATTTTTCAAAGCGGACATTTATGAATTCAACGTAAATGGAAACAGGATGGTTTATAACACACACACACACACACACACACCACACACATATATATATATATATATATATATATATATTATATAATATATATATAACACACAGATATATTATATATATATATATATATATATATATATATATATATATATATATATATATATAGTCGTA
>NC_061097.1:33425461-33427961 GCF_015104395.2 Macrobrachium nipponense
TAGAAAGTAGCTCTCATCATCATGACATGAGGTTAAGAACAAATCACTGACATCTGAACGCAAAATGAACACACGAAAAATACAAACTATTTCCACTCCAATATGTTTATGGAAAAAGACTGTTACAATGCTGTCAGTGGACTTTTGGGAAAAAAAAGGCTGTCAAGAACAATGACAACGCTATAAAAAAATGTGCGACCCAAATCGTTACTGAATAGGCGCTGTGATAATAGTGCCAGTAGTGGCATTCATAGGTAGCTGGAGGGGGGAAAAATCCATATCGATAATCACAATCTACGAAAAACGTGATTTTTTATCCAAACGGTTACAGTCAATAGGGGGTATTATCAGAGAGAGAGAGAGAGAGAGAGAGAGAGAGAGAGAGAGAGAGAGAGAGAGAGAGAGAGAGAGACAGAGAGAGAGAGAGAGAGAGAGAGAGAGAGACTACAAAATATGGACAGATAAACTTTCATTTCGTACAAAAATAGAAAAATTATAAATTACTTTCACCAATAACAGGTTACTGAAAACCAGACATGGATGCAAAAAATATAGAAAAATAAAAATTTTTAATCCTCTTCGCCCAAAACTGGTTACTGAGCAGAAGAAATTATATATATATATAAAAATTTAACCACGTATTACGTTAAACTGAAATTAGATTTCAACCTTCTTTTGAACACTGGAGAGAAAAGAAGAGTATTTTAAAGCAGTCATGTCAAACCCACACCAGAAACAAAGTTGAAGAAATGAAAAAGAAAAAAATGAACCTCAAGCGAGGAAACTCTATAAGAAAATTAGGCTAAATAAAATGAAATTATGCCTTCCTTATGATTCTTGGCAAGGAATCAACACAGTATTAAAAATAAACACACTTCAAAAAACTTTGAAGCTATAAACTCCAGTATATAAAATAAATATTCTAAAAATGTATTAAAATAAATTCTTGCCAGAAAGAAGTTTTTCTCAAAAGGATGAACAAAACATTTAAATTTCAGATATAAAATCAAAAGAAAGGATGTTTGTTTGTTTGTTTGTATGGTGTTTTAACGTTGCATGGAACCAGTGGTTATTCAGCAACGGGACCAACGGCTTTACGTGACTTCCGAACCACGTCGAGAGTGAACTTCTATCACCAGAAATACACAAGGTTGTACCCAGGAAACAAAATAGATAATAAAAAATATATTAAAACATGTTCCTGGCAGAAGTATTCTCTCATTACATTACAATAAAAAAAAAGCTTACATTTCAGTAAAACAAACGAGAGTGCTTCAACATACCTACCCAGAGTAAGCTGTATGAAATGAGAAAACAAAACCAGAAGAGCATAATCACAGTGAATGGGGACCACGGAATGAGGACAGCTTTCGAGGATGAAGACTTTCCACGAACCCGGCCGGAAATGGACTTGTATTGTAAGAGGAAGATTAAAAAGTTAGAAAAATGCAAATAATGCGCAGGGCATAATAGCTGCTAATAACGCGTATGCCACATTATTAGACTGCATTTTCTTCGGGTTTTTGTCATGCGGAGATTGTTAGGAAAAATGACGGTAACGGTGAAAGAAGGCTATGATATGAGCGTAAAAATGACTGTAAACGTGGAAGAAGGCTATGATATGAGAGTATGCTAATAAAGAGAGCCAGGAATCACGGAAAAGAAAGCGGAAAAAATCATATTGAAGAGTAACCCCTATACCTACGGGCATTATGACTGGACATAAATAATTTGGGGGAAATGGAATCATAATTTTGAAATGAAATTTAACAAAAATTAAAAAAACAAAAAAAATTCACAACACAGAGAAGCATCTGTATCTACGGCCACTGTGGCTAGATACAGATCATTTCGGGAAAGGATGATGATAAACAATTCTTAATTGAGATTTACCATGACACAGTCCCCAAAAAATTATACGTCAATAATCACGAAAACCAATATATAAATACAGACACTAAACGAAACACCTTGGAGAGATGCAGCCTCCATAAAAAACTCCAAATTATACTATAGTAGATTCACATCAGCCGTGCATCTGATGTCTAGGCCCGTTCCTTACGACGCTCCTGATTAGCTGTCGATAAGGCAATCAAAGGGCTGGAAACTCTGTCTCTCGAGAGAGTTCAGACAGGCAGGATGTATGTTCCACCTCTCCTAAGGGATACTTTTGAAAGACGTAACCCTCAGGAGAGATGGAACATACATCCTGCCTATGTGAACTCTCTCGAGAGAGACTGAGTTTCCAGCCGTGTGATTGGCTTATCAACAGCCAATCGGGCGTGTTGTAAGGGACTAGCCTAGACATCAGATGCACGGCTGATGTGAATCTACTATAGTTTCCCGGGTAACAACTTCCTATTCGTCGAGAACACTGGAAATAAAATATTAACCTTCCCCACCTCGGATCTCGAAGAGGTGGGGACTTCGAAGTCTCCAACACTACGAATTTCTCATTTCTTTTTCTTGCTGACCCAAAACCATACAACAAAAGTCATAT
>NC_061097.1:33430461-33437961 GCF_015104395.2 Macrobrachium nipponense
AGTCCCCTGAGGTGAAGGAAAACATTTGCTTTGTAAAAAGTTGTGGTATTAGCTAGGCCAATATTTCCCCTCATATGTGGTGGTGTGTATGTATGTATATATCTGTGTATATTTACTATATATACTACATACTATGCATGCATATATATATATATATATATATATATATATATATATATATATATATATATAAAGCATGTGTAGATACAAAAAAATATGAAAACAAGGAATAAAGGGATATTCAATAATAAAAAAAAAAATGTAATGAAACAAGTATACTTGTTTCAAAGGCAGGTTTTTTTCCTCTAGAAAATTACGAATATCGAAAAATTATTAAAACAACATATCTAAGACATATACTTACAAAAAGCTTGAAAAATCTCTCTCTCTCTCTCTCTCTCTCTCTCTCTCTCGATTTTGCGAGCAAACAAAGACATTGCAATGAAAAATGATGCTAACATCATTTCCAATGCTTTCAAAAACAACAAGCGACCCAACCCCAACCCCAACCCCACTATGCCTGAATTGTGTGTGTGTGTGTGTGTGTGTGTGTGTGTGTGTGTGTGTGTGTGTGTGTAAAATTGTGCTAAACATACGCATTCAAATTAAAACAAATCTAAGGTCATCGGCCAAATGTCAAAGATTCTCTCTCTCTCTCTCTCTCTCTCTCTCTCTCTCTCGTCTCATCTCTCCTCTCTCTCTCCCCATCCTCTCTCTCTCTTCTCTCTATATATATATATATATATATATATAGATATCAAAACATATATACACACATATATTATATATATATGATATATATGATATATATATATATATATGTCATATTTTACCTTTTTAGGTAAAATTTTAGTAAAATTCAAATTCACTCTGAATAAAAAAAATAATAAATATATATCTCAAGAAGACATTCTGATAGCTCTCTCTCTCTCTCTCTCTCTCTCTCTCTTCTCTCTCTCTCTCTCTATATATATATATATATATATATATATATATATATATATACATACATACATATATATGTGTATGTGTGTGTTTCCTTTCTATGTAGAAATTTTAGTAAAATTCAAATTTACTCTCTCTCTCTCTCTCTCTCGACTCTCTCTCTCCATCTCTCTCTCTCTCTCTCTCTGTTTACAGACAGTAATAAGAATAATAATAATAATAATAATAATAATAATAATAATAATAATAATAAAGGATAAACGCCTGAAATTAGACAGAAAAAAAAACATTGTTGTCTCTGACCTGTCACTCGAGTCGAGGCGGAAGCTGTGGAAGCTGGACCTTGACCCCCAGGCCGAGAGCGACGACCTGACCTTCGGGCGCAGGTCTCTGATGTCCTTGATCTCGATGATTTCCTCGGTGGCTCCCAGGGGCATCCTGCTGCTGCTGGTGACGGAGGCGCTGAAGGAGGAGGAGGAGGAGGAGGAGGAGGAGGAGGAGGAGGAGGAAGAGGGACAGGAGGAGAAGGTGAAAGGAAGAAGGAGGGAAGAGGGAGGAACGGGACGACGGTAACCTGACCCTTGGCCTTCCAAGGTCAACAACTCCTCGTCGAGGTCGACCTCATCTTCCGTCGGTGTTGGACGACCAGGTTTTCGAGGTCGAGGTCACACACAAATGTCAAAGTTAACCGTGTTTTTTTCCAAAGGTCAAATCATGTCGAGGAATAAACGACTGACCACTATAGGTTAAGGTTAATTTATGAAAGTTTTCGAGGTCGAGGTCAGCCACAAACGTACAAGGTCAACCTCACGTTGCAAAGGGTTAAACCACGTCGAGAATGAACGACCGACGTTTAGGGGTCAAGGTTAATATATGAAGGTTCTCCAAATGTCAAGGTCAACTTTCTACCTCATAAGGTTAACTACTGCCGAGGATAAACGACAGGCTTTTAGGGTTTTTTCAAAGGACAATGTTAATTTCTTTAGGTAATAAATAACGCACTAATGTGATGTAAACTTTCAATACATTGAATTCGAATCAGTCAGCAAAGAGGGATGCCCCCCTTTCTCTCTCTCATTTTCCAAGTCGAGTTAGATTCAGTCGGGACAAAAATAAAATGAAATGATAAGCAAGAGGGGATGCCCCTCAGTTTCCGTATCTGTTTACTCATTCATCATCTCTTAGTTTCTTAAGAGCTTCGAGATAACCTGAAAAATCAAGACAATTTCTTTACTTATAAACTTACATTTTTTTTCTGATTTACTATTTCGTTCGTTTCAAAATGACTTGAATGGAAATAAAGGATACAATCAATTCATTTCAATTTGTTCTTTTTCTAGTAGATAAATTGTCACTTTAAACATGTGTCAATTATTCATATTATAATTCACCCCAAAATTTCTTATAGCATTGTTATCATTGAAAAAGAAACCCACAAAATTACTGTGTATAACGTGTTTACTTAATAGTATTTACAATTCATTTTTCTCTTGTAAGTAAACACGTTATATACAGTAATTTTGTTGGTTTTCTTTTCAATCTTCAGAGGAAAACTGAAAGAAGGTTTTGTTTGGTTCATTATTATTACCATCATCATCAACAAGGCGATCTATCATAGATCATAATACTCATATCAGAATTTGGCTTTATATAAATATGTATATGTATATATATATATATATATATACTATATATATATATATATATATATATATATTATACACATATACATATCAGTGTGCGGACGTGTTTAAACGTGTAAATATATTTTTACATTCAAGATAATGTAACCGACCAACATCATGAAAAATAAAATGAAAACAAAACCAATCTTACTAAAAAAATATTCAGCCAATATTCTCCACTAATTTAAGCTTCAAGTATATAAAGATTCAGAGCACAGCTCCAGTTGCCAGTTAAAACCCGTGTCAAAAGTTTATACTGAGGCCTAACTTCCGCTTCTCCTTGGAAAAGACCCGAGACGAAGAGTATATTACGTGGGAGGTCTATAGTCTCCTTGACATTCCGAGCAACTCTGTCTCAACTAGAGGAAGAAGAGAAAGGATAATTCACTTACAAGGGTAACTTCTGATACAACAACAAAAAAAACTATATTTTTAAGCACGTGCAATAAATTTTTTGCAAGACTATTTAGCTTTGTTAATATAATAATAATAATAAAAATAATAATAATAATAATAATAATAATAATAATAATAATAATAATAAATTCTTTGCAAGCTTGTATACCATCATAAATTCTAAGGAAGCTTTATTGTCATAATAATAATAATAATAATAATAATAATAATAATAATAATAATAATAATAAATACTTTGCAAGCTTGTATATCATCATAAATTCTAAGGAAGCTTCATTGTCATAATAATAATAATAATAATAATAATAATAATAATAATAATAATAATAATAATAATAACAACAACAACAACAATAATAATAATAATAATAATAATAATAATAATAATAATAATAATAATAATAATGATAATGATAATAATAATAATAGTATCACTCATTGATGTCGCAATACCATGGGACACCAGAGGAGTTGAAGAAAAAGAAAGGGGGAAAAATGGATAAGTATCAAGACCTGATAATAGATAATATTAATAATCTGAAAAAAAAAAATCTTCTAGGTCGCTCTGTCTTGGGTAAATAAATCTACAACACCACCACCACCAACAAGAACAATATGATCGAGATTTTGAGAAAAAGAAATTCCTTACAAATATAACGATGCCTATTATCAGCTAGTCCTCAAGAATTCTGTCACTATCACTTGATACTAAATCTACATAATTATCACTGAGGATATTTTTATTCCTCAATAATAATGATATTAAGATCATTATTCTCTGCCTTATAAGTTGACAACGGCACCTGGAAATGGGTGATAAGACCAATCTCAGCTTTGGGGGGACTGAACCACTGACCAGAGATTTGCCTCGGATTAGAGGTTGAAATCCTCATGGAGGATGTGGTTTCTGTTATCAGTAATAATATCAACAATAATAATAATAATAATAACAATAATAATATTGCAAAGAAACTTCCTGGGACGGGACTCCCCAAAGTCTGAGGTAAACTAGCGGAGTTCTTTATTCGAACAAGTTGAATAAATAACTCGGCTAGTTACCATCCAGACTTAATGAGGTCCTTCTAGTAATATATATATATATTATATATATATATATATATATATATATATATATATATATACACATACATATAAACGTAAATTTCAAGATCTGGTATAACTTGACCTTACAAATGAGATAAAAAGCAGTATACCAGGCCACACAGAGAAACATAATCTCCCTCTAAAAACATTATAACTGCCTTCATGCACCGCCTCCGTTGTAACATATTTTGCATTTCTCAAGGAATATGGCTTCTCAATATCGTTTACTGAGCGTCCGATATTCGAAAACTACATTTATAGTGATTGCAGATTTTGGGATACGTTACCAACAACGCTTTATGCTACTGAAGAAGCAGCTGTGTTTGTGTTTACTAAGCGTGTTCATTTGTCTCTCTATTGTTTATTTATTCTCAGGGATAGTGCGTTTGCGTGAAACTTGAATAATGCCCGAAGAGTGTGTTTGTGTTTCACTATCGTTCGTGCGCGTCTGCGCGTTTTATTCGTATCTGTGAGAGAAAGTGCGTATGGTTCGTCTAATTTTTTTTTCTGAGTTTGTGAATGTGTGAATTGTGTAATTGCCTTCGCAAGATGTGTATCTACTTGTACAGTTGTGTGTTTTCGACAGGTGTATATACTTACACGTGAATATGTGTACCTTCATGTTCTCTTAATCTAACATTTTTGCACACACACGCGCATTATATATATATATATATTATATATATATATATATATATATATATATATATATATGCCAAACTGAACTCTATCATACGAAAATGAGAGAAAGATTTCATTCTTTCCGTAAACCTTCAGCTG
Source organism: Macrobrachium nipponense (assembly GCF_015104395.2). NCBI lineage: Eukaryota > Metazoa > Arthropoda > Malacostraca > Decapoda > Palaemonidae > Macrobrachium > Macrobrachium nipponense. The sequence goes on from NC_061097.1 coordinate 33,435,393, forward strand.
AAAACCTTTATTATGGACAATTACAAGGATTAGGATGTCTCAAAGACTTGTTAGACCATCCGAGGCGACATCGTGAGCTCACTTATCTATAAACACATCTATAAACACGGGAAAATCAGCCCGCAGAGAGGAGAGAAGAGAGAGAGAGAGAGAGAGAGAGAGGAGAGAGAGAGATGCCTTTCCAAAGATACAACATCTTCAACCAATCAATCCAAAATGAAGTACTACTGGAAAACTTAAATAAAATCCCAAATGAGAGAGAGAGAGAGAGAGAGAGAGAGAGAGGGGGGGTAATAAAGAAATAGACACGAGGGAACAGGCAATAAAACCGATACACCTGAAATTCAGGAGACGCTAGCTAAAGTATTTGTTACAGATCAGAAGATTCTACCAATAAACAAAACAAAAACAAAAAACTAAATAAATTACAAGTACAAAAATCAAACAATTATACGCAAGTCTCAACATGAAACCTTATCTGATGTATAATTCATAAAACAAACGGTAAATATCTTTTAGACGCAAATAACTATCTTTGCATGGCCGTGATTTTTTTAAAAATCAATTTACGTTGTTATTGTCTGGGTTTACCGAAAACACGACGATTGCCGTGCAACTTGCGCGAGCACGAGCGCGCATCCACTCAAATGTCAGACCAGCAGTATGCATGTCATTCTTTTTTATTCTTTTATTTTGTTATAATTTTTTTCCTTCACAACAGATGACGATTGTATTAAGCTATTTTATAATAAATAACTTATCTATGGAGGCCGACGGGGGCGGCAAGGGGACGTTCAATATACATTGGACCTGAATGAGGTCCTGACACCAATAGGAAGAGAAATACCCGCTCTTTGAAAAAAGGCAGTTTGTACGTGAGATCTCCAAAATGATTCCCGATTAAAAGTCGGAAGAATAGGCTACCAAAACGAGGGAAACGAGAGGAATGGAAAACAGAAGCAAGGGGAGAACTCCAAAGCTTGGCTGGCGGTAGATGGATGGCGAGTCATTCTGATGTTGCTAATCTCCCCGGGGCTAAACAGGGAACATTTATAAGAAACGTTTTCCCCTGTTACACGAAAAATAAATATTTGTTTGTTTAGTTGTCTGTATGGTGTTTGACGTTGCATGGAACCAGTGGTTATTCAGGAACGGGACCAACGGCTTTACGTGACTTCCGAACCACGACGAGAATGATGAACTTCTATCACCAGAAATACACATCTCTCACCCCTCAATGGACTGCCCGAGAACTGAACTCGCGGACACCGAGGTGGCAGGGCAATACCAAACCGACCACGCCACTGGTAAATAAGACGGAAATGACACGAATATTATTTGAAAGATTAATAAAACATCGATCACTTTTAACGCTTTGCTAACATAAAAATACTGATTTAATCACAAACAAATCGATTTCATTCTCATTAAAAACTTAACACAAAGCTGAAAAGAAATCGACTATACTTTATTCAGTGGCTCATAATAAAATATAATGCTGGATTTGACCAGTATTTTGTTTGTTTGTTTGTATGGTGTTTTTACGTTGCATGGAACCAGTGGTTATTCAGCAACGGGACCAACGGCTTTACGTGACTTCCGAACCACGTCGAGAGTGAACTTCTATCACCAGAAATACACATCTCTCACTCCTCAATGGAATGGCCGGGAATCGAACCCGCGACCACCGAGGTGAGAAGCAAACACCAAACCAACCACGCCACTGAGGCGCTTGACCAGTATTTAGTAAAAACAAAATATTTAACAAATCATAAACAATAGCAACAGTTTTATGAAAACAGTAAACTACGCTTATACAAAAAATAAATAAAATAATATTCACTTCCTGTTTTGTAAAAATAAGATAATGAATAATAATGATGATAAATTTAACGAAAGAGATAAGTTCCCAGTTTTGCAAAAAATAAATAAATAAATAAAAATAAAATAATAATAATAATATTTTTAATAGGTATACTCCCTTGTTAGCGAAAACTCCTGGTAAAAAGGAATACTTTGTATTAACCTGAAGGCTCGCTGGCGAGAGCGAAAAAAAAAAGGAGGGGGGAAGCTAAGTGCTATTAGCCATTATCGATGACGGAAGACATTACCACTTAGCTGGAGGCTGTCTGCACACACACACACACACACACACACACAAAATAAACAAATGAATAAATAAAAGTAAAAATAGGAAAACAATATATCGTAAGAAGATTCTTATGGAATGGCGTATTATATTTCTGTTTGGTGGGGGATAAGACTTTTAGAGAGAGAGAGAGAGAGAGAGAGAGAGAGAGAGAGAGAGAGAGAGAGAGAGAGAGAGAGAGAGAGAGTAGAAAATATGAATTGGAAGCTGTCTGCACATAAATAGTCCATAAGTCTTTTAAAAGATGGGAAGAAATATATAACAAGTAAAAAAAAAATGCGGCCAAAAACATCGAGTTTTCTGTACAGCGTATAATCAAGGCCACCGAAAATAATAATTATTTTTTTTGGTGGTCTTGTTGTAATGCTGACTGAGCTGCGGCCCATGAAACTTTAGCCACGGCCCTGTGGCGGCCTGTTC
>NC_061097.1:33442961-33472961 GCF_015104395.2 Macrobrachium nipponense
TGCAAAAGTGAAATGAAACGATTAAAATTAGCCACATCCAAGCGCTACGAAAACGTTTAAAAATAGCCAAGTTCATGAGGTACAAGAAAAGTTTAAAAACGGCCACGTTCATGAGTGACAGGAAATGTTTAAAAACAGCACACGTACGCGTGATAAAAAAAACGTTTAAAATCAGCCACATCCAAGGGTAACGAAAACGTTTAAAAACAACCACGTTCATGAGTGACAAGAAAATTTTAAAAGCGGCCACATGCAAGCGTGGCAAAACGTCTAAAAACAGCTACGTTCATGAGTGGTAAGAAATATTTAAAAGACGTGTCTTCCGGCACAAACTGTGGGTATAAAAAACTTAAAAAAAAATATATATAAAAGTATTACTAATTCATTTGCATGCATGAATAATGCTTGCAAAGTCGGAATTCAACGACATATTTGCACGAGAAGTTTGCTTTGCAAACAGAGCAGGATTTATCACATCAAAGCATGCAACGAGGAATCATAACTGTCTGCTATTGTAGGATTAAGAACATCTGTCTGGGAATTTTTCATTCGTCTTGAATAATATTATAACTTTGAATGATGTATGTACTTGTTGAGTCCAAAAGGAATTAAAATCTTCGGTAATTTCACAATTGTTTCGTATCTGTATAAGGAGTTTATATAACATCTATACGTTCTTTTCAAGACTTCATGATCTATATATATATTATATATATATATAGATATTATTATATATATATATTATATATATATTGGGTAGCGTGTCCATAAAGTCCCAGTACCATTACAAGTATTTATTGCTCAGAATGATACTGGGCCTGCATGGGACATGCTGCATATAATATATATATAATATATATACATATATATATATATATATATATATATATTTATATTCACACGGCACATAAGAACATATCCCAAACTGAAATCAACCAAACATTATAGACAACATTAATTTTATCTTGTTAACATGATGTGCGCCATTTAATCTAAAAATTACTTATTGATGCCAAGCCATTAGCTTCAATATCACCTCGTCGTGCAATTAGCCCTCTTGATTGCCTCAATTTAAAGCGTCCATGACGGTGCAGACACCCAGCTGAGGATCATGTAAATGCTAATGTTATGAAATAATGATTCCCGAATTACGTGGTTGTTCGTTTTCATTGGAGTTTAAATTGCATAATCTTCCCACTTTCCAAAGATGTGATGGGGCGTTCGAACACGTTTCTTTTCTGTAGCTCTTATGCGTATGGCTTTTCTATTTTTTTTTTTTTTTTATGTATTGTTGGTGGGGTGGGGATGTAGGTAGGGTAGGGGAATGCTGACAGTTTGCCTTGCATGGCATACCGTAGGCGTCAATGAAATTTCCTGCGTCCCTTAAAATAATCTATAATAATAAATAAATAATAATACTTTTCCACTCCCCATCCTTTATTATTATAACCAATAGTCTTCCCTATTCCTGGTGGCGCGGAATTCTCTCCCAAATATTCGTATAAGCTCCACCCTTTCATGAGGCGCGCTGGACGTTTTTCTCTTCTTATTCTTTCGTGTAACCTCAGGCCTGGTCTAGATGCAGGACCTTGGGTTAACTATCTATACGGTAATTTGATCAAAGATGCTAACTCTATAATCATTTCACTGAAAATGAACATTATTCCAGTCATTTATCCAAAACACAATTGATTTACTAGAAAGTTAATTATTTAACCGATTATTTCTTCGAGTTCTTTTCTTCTAATCGTTTCTGTTAACTAATTACTGACTTTAGTTATTTGAGTGTTTATTAACTTTCTCACCAACTCGCTGGAGCTCCCATTTAATAAGTTAACTCATGTTCATGAAACGTTCGCCAATCCATAATTCATCGACTCATTCCCTGATGTTAATATTATGTCAACAGTTAACTTGAATAAGTGATTTATGTATTCATAAATCATTCCAGCATCGACTGATAAATCAAGTAATCAACTGGAAAGCGTCCCACAGGATACTCGAATCCTTAATTAAACAAGAGAATCACTGAACAACTTCTGATTAAATTGAGAATATCAATGAGTTCATTACACTCGCTCTTACTAATGCATAAATTAGACATCGAAACAAAGAGACATCATAACCTATCATGACCAAGCAATGGGTTACACTGAGGCCCTTACATGTATAACCAATGTCATGCTTCTCATGCATATGCGGGTATGGACAGGCTTTGTATAGTAAGTAAAACAATATAAGAAGAGAAATGTATATAAGACGCGATCGGACCTCTAGCTTACTCGGGACGCTTGCAAGATTTTCCCCTCACGCATAAATTGCAAACATTACATTCCTACCTTTTAACGTAAATCAAAACGTGCTAAAATCTACAGTCAAATAGAGCATTGTTGCACCAACGAAAATGAAAATAAACGGGCTAAATTTCATCAGAAATCATTTTTCTGTACTGCTTAACGTGCACATTATTACTTTCCACATTTTCATTCTAATAAATAAATCATAAATATCCTATCCTAAAGTTCCTGCATCTTTAACTCAACGTGAAGCACCTTTTTCAGACCTTTTTGGACTCTTCCAAAAACCTTTCCTAACCCCCCAACAAGAACAACAACAACAACAACAACAACACCTACCAAGTAGTGTGTAGGCTTACTGCCCGAGTAAGCGAAAATTATACATACATATATGTATGTGTATACTGACAAAAACGACATAAAATAATCAATATAAAAAATAACATATTCGCACGTGCAGTAAGTGTGTTCTTACATAGACCAGCAAGTGACCATACCAATAGACATACTACTGAAATCGCCAATTCGTGTATACGAAAAGCTAGGAGCCTTACCTGAGAATGATTTATAAACCAAGCAGAAATCTGACACTCTTCTCCATACACTCACCTGAAATAAGAAAATAAAAAATATAAAAACCTTAAAATAAACTTTCATTTATTATATTCAATTTACAATCAATCTACAACAGTTCTAAATGATGACAGATCTCTATATTGGGACGATGTTTAATCATAATCACGACAGCATAAAAATGAAACTCTGATCTAACTGAAACAACGGCTTGATTGTTCAAATACTCATTGCAGTTGCAAGCCCGGATAAAAGGGAAGGGTTGCAAGTGCAAGGTAAACATCACACCCTTGTAAGCTTAATGAAACTTGCTAAGGTAAACATCCCTCCCTTTGAAGGTTAATGAAACTTGCTAGAGACACTACCGGTCTGGTGCAAGGGATTTGACCACGCTAAAACAGCAATAAAGAACAGCAACAAACAGGAATATGTCAAGTTTTGGGCAAACACTCTTGATGCCCTAATATGAAAGACTACCCCTGAGGTGGGTATGGGTATGGGTATGGGTATGGGGTACGGCAAGAATAGAGTTAGACTCCTTAATCTGGAACAAAGAATTCTATAAAAAAATTTAAATATAGACAGGTTAACACTAATAATGTGGAATATCTATAGCTTCTGGGTAAAACCTCTTGATGCCCTAATATGAAAGACTAACCCTGAGGTGGGCATGGGTATGGGTATGGCAAGAACAGAGCCAGACTCTATCATCCGAAACCGAGAATATTACAGAGATATGAAATATTATATAAACATGAAATAAAGACAGACTGACAGAGCACACAAAAAAGGCTTCTCTCCGGAAGGAGTGAACACATAGTAGTGGGCAGATAGGAATCCTCAAAGAACCTCTGAGACAAAAGGCAGACTTCTGGGCACCAGAGGACTTCCGGGTATAAATATCGCTCTCTTATCCAGCGACTGGATGACAGCCCCCATCACGCACCGAATAGCTCCATTAAAACAGGACGCCGCTTGTCTTTTTCGTTGGCTAAGCTTCGGGCAACGTTTGGTTGTAAGCTTACATTAAGCTGATTATCATCAGAGCCTCGCGTTTTATGACAGAGAGAGAGAGAGAGAGAGAGAGAGAAAGAGAGAGAGAGAGAGAGAGAGAGCTTTACATTTTACTATAGACCAGATGAGAGAAAGAGAGAGCGTTATGTTTTTTCATCTAAACATTTACAACTTTTACACTTTACTATAGACCAGCTGAGAGAGAGAGAGAGAGAGAGAGAGAGAGAGAGAGAGAGAGAGAGAGAGAGAGAGAGAAGCTTTGCTTTTCATCTAAACATTTACAACTTTTACACTTTACTATAGACACTGAGCTGAGAGAGAGAGAGAGAGAGAGAGAGAGAGAGAGAGAGAGAGAGAGAGAGAGAAAGCTATGCTTTTCATTCAAACTTTTCCAACTTTTACACTGAGAGAGAAAGAGAGGTTATGCTTTTTATTTAAACGATTTCAACTTTTACGCTTTACTATGTCAGTTGAGAGGAGAGAGAAGAGAGAGAAGAGAGAGAGAGAGAGAGAGAGAAATTATGCTAATATTTGAACGCTCTCAACTTTTACGCTTTACTAGGTCAGCTGAGAGAGAGAGAGAGGAGAGAGAGAGAGAGAGAGAGAGAGAGAGAGAGATTCTTTCGCTACATAAACAAACAGCAACATAAAATATGACATCAATTTCATTCCAAATCAACCATGCCATGTTTCCTTAACGCACACACAGTTGGAAAAAAACCAAACCCCCTTCTGATATCTATATTAAAAAAAGAAAAAACTTATTCATTCTGACGTAAACTCATTTGATTATATTTATCTAACTCTTGACTTTTATTGCTCCTGGAAAATTAAATTAGTGAAAGAAAACATCTATCTGGAGTTACCCAACATCGTTATCTATAACTAAAACTTCCGCTGACTAAATATTAGATTTATATGAAAGTATGTTAGTGTGGGTTATATGACTGTGGATATGTTCACATAAATATATCGCAGATCTTTTTTTTATTTATTCACAAAATTGTGAAAAACTCTAAATTATTTCCACAAGGGAACATCATATTATTCTGCCTAAAAGAAATCTAACAATGAAAGTAAAAACACGCATAACACGAAATTAACAAGGAGTATCAAGTTATTCTGTCTAAAAGAAATCAAACAATGAAAGTAAAAACACGAATAACACGAAATTAGCATGAGCGAGAGAGAATGAGAAAGAGACTAATCATTTACCTATAAAATTGTACATTGACACTTTCAGTGACCTATAGAGCCTACTAATTAATAGCATAAAACATACAGCGATGAGAGAGAGAGAGAGAGAGAGAGAGAGAGAGAGAGAGAGAGAGAGAGAGAGAGAGAGAGAGAGAGATTAATTATTTAACTATAAAACTGTTCATTGACTCTTTCGGTGACCTGTAAAATCAACTAATTAGTAGCATAAAACATACAGCGACGCCAGCATGAGAGAGAGAGAGAGAGAGAGAGAGAGAGAGAGAGAGAGAGAGAGAGAGAGAGAGAGAGAGAGAGAGAGAGAGACTCCCATTTCACCCACACGCGAAAAAATCATTAATAACAACACACAGAAACAGCTACCCGAGATTTTCAACAGACGAAGCCACAGGCAAGAAAGAAGGAAACCACGGACTAATCGCAAACAGCTAAAAAGAAAAGAAGAATAATAGTAGTAATAAATAAAATAAATCCTTCTTCGTTACACGGAAAGTGGATTCCCAAACACGCTTCCCAGTGATTACCATCTGCGAGAGTGCGTTATATTACGCGGCTTGCATGCTTTTAAATCGTAACACATACCAGTAATAAAACAAGAACTCAAGAAGATCAGTGTGAGACACGCACACACTCACTAACTAATAGATAAACGATCTCCCTTCATGAGAGTCTCTACCTTACCACTAGAAAAACAAAATGATAACAATGTAAAGGGAAAAATTGCGATGATGTGGTAGGCGCCACAGACACATGGGGAGAAAAATTATATTATCCCCATTGTCAAAATGGGACAAATGACAAATTCCAAAAAGGCATACATATACATATAAAAGTATAATGATTCCAGGCATGAATAAGATATTAATTATAACTTCAGAGACCCCTGGACCACTGTGACACTCAAAAGATTCTGTAACAACTTTCAATTATAATTTTCTTATTTTGACTTGAGTCCATTGTAAGTGGGTAGAGTTAAAAGGATTATGAAATAGGATCTCCGAGATATTTTTGTGAATAGAGAATCCAGAAATGACTCTACTATGAGAGGAACTAAGATTTAAGAAATTGTATCATTATAAGATATACCAATAAGCAACCATATTGTCATGTACGTGATGAAATTGAGTGAGTTTGTATACATTTTTCTTATGCGTAACAATAATAGCCTACGGCTTTCAAACTTCAGTCTCCCTTAAAACTATCCCTTACATAAGCAGAATGAAGTCTGAGCCTCAGTACAGTACGTAACGTCTCAAGGGTCGGGACCTCCTATCTCTAAATGATTGACACTTGTCGCTTTGTCACGTCCCCGGGACTTCCAGGCTCGAAGTACATTATTAAAAACCATCTCTTTCAGAGATGAAGACAAGAGGGAAACAAACAAAATCTGGAACAAGGAATTCTATAGAGAATTTATATATCATCAAGACATGAAATAGTGACAGGTTAACAACACCAATAATGTGTTTGTTTGTATGGTGTTTTTACGTTGCATGGAACCAGTGGTTATTCAGCAACAGGACCAACGGCTTTTCGTGACTTCCGAACCACGTCGAGAGTGAACTTCTATCCCCAGAAATAGACATCTCTAATCCCTCAGTGGTATGCCCGGGAATCGAACTCGCGGCAACGGAGGTGACAGGAAAAGACCATACTAACCACGCCCCTGAGGCACTTACCAATAATGTGGGATGTCTGTAGCTTGTGTAAAAACTCTTGAAGTCCTAATATGAAAGACTAGCCCTCAGGTGGGTATGGGTATGGGTATGGGTATGGAACAAAGAATTCTAAAGAGAATTTAAATATAATCAAGACATGAAATAGAGACAAACAAATATCGAGACCCTTTGACGACCCAGAGAAACGAATCTTCCAAATGAGGAGCAATTTCAGCAGCCATCATGTGAACCTCAGCCAGGAGACTCCCACAAGACATCGGGATAAACGAGAATGTCGGTGTTTTATCAAACGCTGAGAACTGGCTCGCCCTCTTCCAGAGCTGTTATTCCAGGACGATTCCAGGACGGAATTGGAAATCAGAGACGCTTTTACGGCCTCGGTGTGAATGTCGGGGGTTGACGCGAGAAATGAAATGACATTTGAGAAGCAAAATGTCCGAGGAGGAGAAGATGTTTCCCCCGAAAATGGGTTTTGTATATCGTGTGACATTGCCCCCTGGGAGGGGGTGTGTAAGTGAGGGTGATTCCTAGAAGGCGGGGGGAAGGGAGGTCAGAAGGATTTTAGTGGGAACCCCTTACCTTACACCTTACAGACCTTACATCTTGTTCGGGTTGCCCCAGGTCCCTCAGTGTGAGGCACCTCTAATGTCTACCAGAGAGTTGCTAGTACATCTTCCGGTATATTTTGCATCTTCCAATCTTGGATGGTCTGGGATGCAGTTTAGATATTTGTCGAGCTTATTCTTAAACACATCTACGCTCACTCCTGATATATTCCTCAGATGAGCTGGCAACGCATTGAATAGACGCTGCATTATCGATGCTGGTGCGTAGTGGATTAATGTCCTGTGTGCTTTCCTTATTTTTCCTGGTATAGTTTTGGGCACTATTAATCTACCTCTGCTTGCTCTTTCTGATATTTTTAGTTCCATGATATTTTCTGCTATTCCTTCTATCTGTTTCCATGCCTGAATTATCATGTAGCGTTCTCTTCTCCTTTCTAAGACTATATAATTTTTAAGAATTGGTAGTCTTTCCCAGTAGTCTAGGTCCTTAACTTCTTCTATTCTAGCTGTAAAGGACCTTTGTACACTCTCTATTTGTGCAATATCCAGGAGAATAGAAGTTAATGCAAGCGTCGAATTTTGAGTATGTCGTGGAAGGATGTGACATTTAAAATAACAACATGGGTTACAAAAATTTATATATATATATATATATATATATATATATCTATATATATATATATATATATATAATATATATATATATATATATATATATATATATATATAATATATATATATATATATATATATATATATATATATATATATATATATATATATATACACACACACACTTAAAAAATCACAGTAGATGCACGTGACTTCATTAAATAGGCGACTACCACAGAAATCCAAGCGCTTTCGTCTTTACTATCATTTTCCTGTGGTATTCGCTTTTATTTATATATATATATATATATATATATATATATATATATATATATATATATATATATATATATATATAAACTCCACGGTCAATAACAAAATGGTTGCACTAACCTAGGACCACAAAAACTTGTGTGAACGTAAAGCTGCTCAGCTTTTACCTCAGCGCTTTTCCGCTTTGCAAACCAACGACCTACTGAACGCTTCCTATTAAAGTTTTAGTTTCCCGTTACGGGAGAGTTTTAAAATCAAGCAAAACCGCCGGCGTATTGAGCTCTTCCTATTTGTAACTCGAGTGAAGAGGTTTTTTCCCGTTTGAGTTTATCGTAGCGTTTTCCAGCTACGCAGACAAACAGGCTACTGAAAATTATATTGACTACCCCAGAACACGTAACAGTTTCTCGTCGGCTCGTATCTCAACGCTTTCCAGCTAGGAAAAAGTATCGGGCCTACTGAACGTTGTTTATTTAGCAGCGGGGAGAGTGCGAGCCAGTTCGTTCATCGTTGCGTTTTAAAGCCACGCACAATAGCAAGCGACTGAACGATGCCCATTCATGGCTTGAGAGAGACTTTCCGCAAAATAAGTCGTCCCTTGAATGGCCGTTCTCCGGAAACCCTTTCTTCGCAGAATCTGGGTAAATGAATCTTTTTAACCTTCCCCTCCCTCCCTACGCCTCTTTTTCCAGGCTCCTCTCGTTCAGACTTCACCTCTCCGTTTTGTTGTTATTTTAAGTCTTCGTTATCTATTTATTTATTTATTTATTCTTTGTTTTGTTTTTGTTTACACCCGTTTGTTCAGCATAGTGTCAAAAACATTCATCGTAAGCACACACACACACGTATATATATATAAATATATATATATATATATATATATATATATATATATATATATATATATATATATATATATGTATGTATGTATGTATGTATGATATATATACAGATAGATAGATAGATAGATAGATAGATATATGCAGAAGAGAGAGAGAGAGAGAGAAGACGTGATCTGCCTTTTGTTTACTCACGTTTGTTCATCAGTGTCCCAAACATTCACAGGCAAACATATTAGAACACATTCAGGAGAGAGAGAGAGAGAGAGAGAGAGAGAGAGAGAGAGAGAGAGAGAGAGAGAGAGAATACCATAACCATGCGTGGGGCTGATATTGTCATGGGGAACCACTGATAATAATCGCCAGAGGGAACTGCAATCATATGTATGTGTGTGTGTTCTTGTTTTCGTTGGTGGGGACTGATGTGGTAGGAGGGGTGGGGGGGTGGGGTTGTAAATATTTCCTCCCATGTAACTAGGTTCCTTCCTTATCTCTCTTCTGGATCTGTGATGGTTCCTGATTTCGGGTTCCTTTTCCCGAGCGCAAGTCGAGAGAAGGGGACCTCTTTTGGAACTTATCTTCACTCTGATAAAGTAAAAATGTGAGTGTCATGGAAATTTGCTTTCGATTTTTCCGACGACCTTTATTGAACTTAATATTTATCTATGACTGTGCAGAAAAACTGATGAACAAAAGTCTCTCTCTCTCTCTCTCTCTCTCTCTCTCTCTCTCTCTCTCTCTCTCTCTCTCTCTCTCTAGCTCGAAGTGAAAGTAAAATCATCATTTACTCTGTGGAAAAGAAAAAGTTTGTTGGTCCTCTAACTTTACACATGAGACTCTCCTGAGAGAGAGAGAGAGAGAGAGAGAGAGAGAGAGAGAGAGAGAGAGAGAGAGAGAGAGAATTATACTTTCGGTGAAAACTGAAAGCTGACTAAAAAATACTAAATGCAAAAACTAAACGGAACAAAAGTACCAACGTCCCTGACAATTTAGCCAAAGTAGTCTAGTAATTCTAGTAGCACACTCGTCCTTTCATATTTCCTTAGGTCCCCCCGCCCCTCCCCCTTTTTTTTCGATAAAAAAAACTCATCCTAAACAACACAAGACAAGAAATGCGAACGTTACAATTTCTAAAGAAACTGAACTCTGCAGCATAAAATATTTCGCATGTGAATTGCTGAAGCTTTCAAGGAAACGAGATTTAATGATAGTAAGTTTTTTTTTTTTCTCTCTCTCTCTCTCTCTCTCTCTCTCTCTCTCTCTCTCTCTCTCTCTCTCTCTCGATGGGTATACCATTTGCACACACACACACACACAGAGGGAACAGGTCTTGCCGGATGTCAAAATTTGATGCCTCACGGGACACAATCGACACATCTCCCCTTGCCATCAAGGCTTCATTTGGGTCCTGGAAATGAGTACGAGAAACACTTGTGGGATTGTAGGAAGGTGGGAGGGAGGGTTGGGGGGGAGTTGTTAGGAGTCATGCAGATGTAGTCCCTCCCACGCTTCATTTGATGTAAGTTTGCCTCTCTTGAGGGAGCAGGTTTGAAATACATCCTATCACATACCTTAACAAAGAAACTAATTTGAGAGAAGAGAGAGAGAGAGAGAGAGAGAGAGAGAGAGAGAGAGAGTCTCTTTACGAATTCTTAAACTTTATATCAGAAAGATAAAAATGATTCCTGTCGAGGTTGCAAAAGGCAACTCGGAAATACGAACCGAAAGAGATGAAAATGCAAGATAGGGAATGAACGTAATTACAAAGAAAATATTTTACCTCTCTCTCTCAAACACACACACACACCCACAACACACATGTACACACATCTCTCTCTCTCTCTCTCTCTCTCTCTCTCTCTCTCCACAACTTCCGAGCCCCTATCTGTGATTGCAGTTCGCCTTCAAGATGAGCATCTCGTAACGTCATCGGTTCATATCGTGTTATGATCTTCGTCTCCATCTCTGTCTGTCGTAGTATGTAGTAAAATGACTATTCAGGTGGGGAAATTAAGGGTAAAATATGTATCTATATTAAATGCGTATAAAATATGAATGTTTATCACATCACCGTGATCCATATACATGCATTCATCTCACTTGTTGGCAGAGTCGGTAAAGACGTCACTGAAGTCCTGATTTCTCCTCTGTGCGGTGGTTCGAATCCACGAGAGGACGAAATTATTATCAACTGACAAAAAAAAAAAAAAAAAAAAAAAAAAAAATCACCTTCGGTTACTATATATGAAAATATATTAATTCAGAGGTAGAGCGAATTAGACATTAAAGGACATGTGTAGCTTAACGCATCAATATAAATATATGCTGTAAGTGTGTATAAGTATGGGTGTTATACTTTTAGAAGCTGACAATTGTTAGAACACATATTTAAAATCTCCTTATGATGGTTTTAGTGTTTTAAAGTTAGTATGAAAAAGCTTATAAGAGAGAGCTTCGTTTAATAAACATCTACCAGTTGTTTGAGTTTACCTTAATTAATGATTCACCACAAATTTCTTCTTCGCCTTCGTTTCGTGTTTTCAGTAACCCAGCCATTCGATTTTAAAATGCAATAACATAAAAACTTCGCTTACAACAACAACAACAACAACAAAATTCAATCAATCAGTAACATGGACGAACCTCGTTAGACCATCACTGGGTTACAGTGAGACACGAGAGCCTACAGATCGAGTGGGAGAATGTAAAAACAAAATATAACTCAAACGAAAGCACTGCCTCAACACAAACAAAATCACATGAGTAATGACATAGTACCCCTTACAACAAGAGAAAACGTTTCAGTACTCTAAAGAAAACGACTTCTGCCTGCCAAATCAGGGCGATCTCATAGAAAGACGATTATTAATGACGGTAGGAATAAAATCTGCTGTCTGTTGTCTAATATCTTTAAATATATTTTGAAAACAGAACCATTGATATTACATGCAAAATATGAACAGCAAGTTATTTCTTTACTAAATTTGTTACTTGTGCAAAGATTGTCATATATTCCAAAGGATTATTATTATTATTATTATTATTATTATTATTATTATTATTATTATTATTATTAATCGGATGAACCCTACTCATATGGTACAACCCCACATGGGCCACTGACTTGAAATTCACACTTCCAAAGAATATGGTGTTAGTCTGAACGAAATAAAAGAAAGTAACGAGAAATACAGATGGAAGAGATAAGTTAATTATTAAGAAAAAAAATTGTTATTTATCACTGAAATAAACAAATTACCCCATTTATACTGAAATGGAGAATGGCATTTAACCTATACTTTCTTTGGTGATTTCCCATCTAAAACTGACCAGAACATACTGATGCTTAACTTTAAATATAAAATGACATGCATAAGTTACCTAAAGTAGTATCTATTTCAATTTTTATGGCATAAAAATAAATGGTATTGTTATAATATCAATTACAAAGATTTCTTTGGCACACTGTCAAAAAAATACAAATAGTAAAAAGGCTTTTCAACTAAAATATCAAAAAGATAATTATGACTAACAAAAGACCACCACTAAAATAGAAAATGTTTAATGCAAATAACACAAACAAATTCATCTAAATAACCGTCAGTAACTTTTATTTACGTTTTTGAGAGAGAGAGAGAGAGAGAGAGAGAGAGAGAGAGAGAGAGAGAGAGAGAGAGAGAGAGAGAGAGAGAGAGAGAGAGAGAGAGCTGCAGACGATAAATTTCATCAGCCAACATCAGTAAGGCTTCTGTCTTGCATCTGATTGGTCGATTGTAACCAATCACGATTACGCTCTGTGATCTTAATTGTGAATATTTATCAGTCACATTAATTCAACTGATGATTATGATTTGGAATATTAAGATTACAACAGTTTCCCCAAACTAACTCAACAAGAGATTCAAGATAACGTAAAGTCACGAGGAATAGGATAAGGAAAATATTATCTCCAAATTTTGTTCTGGATAATCAAGGCCTACTGGTATGCAAATGACCTCCCATCTTAAAGCTGTGATGAGGCCTATAGAGAAACCCAACTTGATTTAAGGTGGTAAGGTCACAACGGAGCCGTCAAATTAATGTATGCAGAATTACTTCTGTTAAATGAATGCTACTTTAAGCCTGAGTTATGATTGGGGAATTTCTCAAGGTTGAAAGGTGGAGATTTGGTTAAATATGAGAGAGGAGAGAGAGAGAGAGAGAGAGAGAGAGAGAGAGAGAGAGAGAGAGAGATTTATACCGATGTATATGGTTTCTCCTTAAATTGCAAGGAAAAAAGGGCGGCTATAACTTTATTCCGCAATATATATTCTACGACTACGGTTTATGCAAAATACGTAATAAAGAGGCATGACAAATGCTCTCTCTCTCTCTCTCTCTCTCTCTCTCTCTCTCTCTATCCCAGAGAAGCATGATTACATTGTTATTTGTTTCAACCAATTCTCCACCTTTCACCCTCGTAAAATTAACCAATCAGAACTCCTGTCTTATCGTAGTAATTTTACTGACATAATTCTAGACATATTAATTGGATAACTCAAGTGTGACCCCTCCCACAACCCAGCCTCTCAAATAAACTGACATTTCTTTGTAGGCCTCAGCACAGCTTTAAGGTGGGAGGAGGTCATTTGCATGCCAAAAGCCCTTATATTACTACGCCGGAACAAAATTTGAGGTGAATTACTTTTCTTTTCTTTCTCCTCGTTATTTTCATTATCTTGAATCTCTTGTTAGTTTCGTTTGAAATTCGTGTTTGGAAGGCGTTACCATAATAATAATCTAAATCATGATCATTTGTTAAATTATTGTAACGGGTATCAATATTTAATTGCATTAACTGATGCATTTTGCAGCTCTTAAAATAGATGTTTGTTGGCAGTCCTTAAAAAAAAAAAAAAAATTTATGTTTTCCGAAGCAGACGATAAATATTTCTTGATAGGCCTCATCGCAGCTTTGAGGTGGGAGGTCATTTGCATGCCATTAGGCCTGTATTATCTTGCCGGGAAAAATATTAGGAAAAATATTTTATTTCTTTTCTTTCTCCTGATTGACTTCCCTTATATCTTGTTGTGTAATTTCTCCTGATTTATTTTCCTTACATCTCGTAGAGTAATTTGAAACTGTTTTGGAATGTCTTTAACATTAATTCGAAGTTTGTAAGGGAAACTTGCGTTATATGAAAAATGTAGACACTGATTTACCAAGACCTTCATGACTTAATGATGTACGCTCGCTCACCAACGATAGTTATGATCAGACATTCTTATTATAACACTTGTCATAACGTGAAAAGCACAATCTAATAACAATAACCTGTCATAAACAACTGCAGGAAACGAAACTGATAATAAAATGATAAAAATAATAAAACATGACGCGAGTAGATAACTTTTTTCAACTTGAAGATAATAAAACGCTGAGATATTATTTTTTGGGATGAACTGGTAGGCGAGGAAGTACGCTCGGGGATTTGAGAGAGAGAGAGAGAGAGAGAGAGAGAGAGAGAGAGAGAGAGAGAGAGAGAGAGGGGGGGGGGGGGGCGTGAGGAAGGAAGTAAGATTGAGGATACAAGGTCAGAAAGGAAGGTGGAGACGCTATCGCGAGAGTAAAATTGATGGGCATCTTGGGAGTACCAAGGAGAGAGGAGAGAGAGAGAGAGAGAGAGAGAGAGAGAGAGAGATACACTCATACATACACATACATACAAAACCTTACGTACCATTTATAGTTAGCCATAATATTACACCATTGAAAACAATATTTTGACCCATAAAATAAACCTGCATTATGACTATTAAGAAAAAAAAAACATCATAGCAAGTAACACAATATTAGATTGGCAGAAAGAGAGAGGGAAAATTATGTGACTTGAAAACAAAACACAAGGAAAAATTATACATTGTGAAGGGAAAAAAAAAACCTAGATTTTACCAGAGGAAAATAGTAATTCTATCTAAAATAATCACAAGACGAAAAGTATTCAACTGTGACGAAACTAATTGAATAGTAACAAGAAAAAAATCATATCGTGAGGACCGAAAATTTCAAAGTAAAATGTGAAAAAAAACTAAATTATGCATAATCATAAAAATATTTAATTGTGAAAAAAACTCACACTGCAGAGGTAAAACGAAAATAATAATATGACGAGAGAGAGAGCGGGGGATACTGTTCACAAAATCTATTCAATTAGAACCTTGTTAGAAATCTATTCAATTAGAACCCTGTTAGGAGTCCATTAAGCGGGGAAACGCGTAAAACTAATCCACTAATTGATTCACGAGTAGTCTGTAGACTTTAAGAAAGAGAGAGAGAGAGAGAGAGAGAGAGAGAGAGAGAGAGAGAGAGAGATATCCTAAATACTACTGCACATACACACGTCGTCCGTGGGATCATATTCAATGAAATTTGAAATATATTTGTTTCCAATACACAGATACCAAGATTCAATATCTTCCCCTCAGAGAGGAGAGACCAGCCAGAGATCGATCCCGTGGGAAAGAGACTTCGAAACGTGTTCTATATTCAGGCGAAGGACCTCCCGATTTATGGCCGATCTATAACTGCCAATTACCCGACTCTCCCGAAGTCCTGTCGTCCATTTCAGAATTCATATACATTTCATATAATTGAACTGAGGGGGCAGCAGCCCTAAAGCAATTAGTAGATTTTTTTTTTTTTTGTTACGATGTGAAATCGGTTTTAGTGGCTTTCGATATCGTCCGTTTTTCGGACATGACTGGATCATAATGACTGGTGTGACTGGCTAAATTACGATCCAATATCCAAAAGGTCATTAGCTGGTTTGCTTAAGGGGTCATTCGTTTTGGTTCGCTCAGGTCTCATCGTGACCCTTTTTGGGGAACATGTGGGAAAAGGTGAAGAAATTCTCCATTTGTTAATAATAATAATAATAATAATAATAATAATAATAATAATATATGAAGGTAGGAGACCCTCTCTCAAACATGTTTTGTTAAAGATGATGGCAGCATCAGTGGAATTGATTTTATATATGGTCTTTTCAATTCTTCTTATTATTCTCTTCTCATCAGGGCTGATATTTGCTAATAGCTGGCCGATGTTCATATCTCGGTGAAAGAAATGTTTTCTAAAAATAATAATTTATTGATATGATAACAAAAGTGGTTAACAAATCTTAGTCTAAGGGCGTAACGGAATTCCAACGTTTCCAACCGTATCATCGGTTCATTTTCAAGGAAAGGTGAGCTTGAACTGATTGAAATGGGGTCGTTCGGCGGTATTTATTGTGTCCCAGGTGCTCTGTCTGATGGGCGCTGCATTTTTCATTGGCTGAACAGAGGATCCTCTGTTCAGCCAATGAAAATGCAGCGCCCATCAGACAGAGCACCTGGGACACAATAAATACCGCCGAACGACCCCATTTCAATCAGTTCAAGCTCACCTTTCCTTGAAAATGAACCGATGATACGGTTGGAAACGTTGGAATTCCGTTACGCCCTTAGACTAAGATTTGTTAACCACTTTTGTTATCATATCAATAAATTATTATTTTTAGAAAACATTTCTTTCACCGAGATATGAACATCGGCCAGCTATTAGCAAATATCAGCCCTGATGAGAAGAGAATAATAAGAAGAATTGAAAAGACCATATATAAAATCAATTCCACTGATGCTGCCATCATCTTTAACAAAATAATAATAATAATAATAATAATAATAATAATAATAATAATAATATTATTATTATTATTATTATTATTATTATTATTATTATTATTATTGCATATATTGCACTGGGGCAATATATGAAGACCAGTGAAGACGAGTGGCTCAAGAGTGCATGGGAAGAAGGACTGATAAAAGTAGACGAAGACCCACAAATATACAGAGACAGGAGAAAGTCAAGCAGAACAGAGGAATGGCATAACAAACCAATGCACGGACAATACATGAGACAGACTAAAGAACTAGCCAGCGATGACACGTGGCAATGGCTACTGAGGGGAGAGCTCAAGAAGGAAACTGAAGGAATGATAACAGCGGCACAAGATCAGGCCCTAAGAACCAGATATGTCCAAAGAACGATAGATGGAAATAACATCTCTCCCATAAGAAGGAAGTGCAATACGAAAAATGAAACCATAAACAACATAGCAAGCGAATGTCCGGCACTTGCACAGAACCAGTACAAAAAGAGGCATGATTCAGTAGCAAAAGCCCTCCACTGGAGCCTGTGCAAGAAACACCAGCTACCTTGCAGTAATAAGTGGTACGAACACCAACCTGAAGTAGTGATAGAAAACGATCAGGCAAAGATCCTCTGGGACTATGGTATCAGAACAGATAGGGTGATACGTGCAAATAGACCAGACGTGACGTTGATTGACAAAATTAAGAAGAAAGTATCACTCATTGATGTCGCAATACCATGGGACACCAGAGTTGAAGAGAAAGAAAGAGAAATAAGAAGGATATGGGATATGCCAGTGGAAATTGTACCCATAATCATAGGAACACTAGGCACGATCCCAAGATCCCTGAAATGGAATCTGGAAAAAATAGAGGCTGAAGTAGCTCCAGGACTCATGCAGAAGAGTGTGATCCTAGAAACGGTGCACATAGTAAGAAAAGTGATGGACTCCTAAGGAGGCAGGATGCAACCCGGAACCCCACACTATAAACACCACCCAGTCGAATTAGAGGACTGTGATAGAGCAAAAAAAATATTAATAATAAATAAATAAATAAATAAATAAATTGGGATAAGCCTCAAATATCTTTAAAATTGGAATCATAGCAGATGGAATGAAGAAATAATATTGGTTAAAAAAAAAAATGCTGAAACAGGCACCGAATATGCACGACACCTGAACTGGAAAAAGAAAAAAAAATATAATACATATATCCAATTATTTAATTAACTAAAACCTCTCAAATATAAGTTCCAATAAAAAATGTCAAAAAAAAGATGAAATACCCGGCCAATGCAATGTTATGTTTATATATATAGATATATAATATTTAAACATAACATTTGATCAACTTAAAATAACTAAAATGAACGAAATTAAAACAAAAATTCCCTAAAACACATTTACATAGAGGGGACGACTCAAATACGGGACAGAGTAAATAGTGAAATAAGATGACCACGTGAACTAAAAGTCAATTTCGACGAACTGGGGACAAAATTGCCTAAAATATATACACAGAGAAGAGACGACTCAAATGCGAACAGAGTAAACGGTGGAACAAGTCCTGATTATGCATGCAAAGCCTGCTGAGAGCAAGAAGGCTTCGGGAAAGCATTAGTTCGGAGTTTAAGTAATCCAGCCCACTCGTCTCAGGGAGCCTTCGAGGGCGCTCGCAAGATCCTTGAATTGTTTGAGAAAGAGTGAGCAGTATTCGAGACCAATTGAATTAGGGAACTGGATTTTCAAAAGAACGAAATATTTGAAAGGAGGAGAGAGAGAGAGAGAGAGAGAGAGAGAGAGAGAGAGAGAGAGAGAGAGAGAGAGAGAGAGATATGAGTAGCATTCAACGCAAAAAAGAATTTTGGGAAATTAATTGAATAAGAAATATATATATATATATATATATATATATATATATATATATATATATATATATGATAAGAGAGAGAGAGAGAGAGAGAGAGAGAGAGAGAGAGAGAGAGAGAGAGAGAGAGAGGGTGGTATTCGACGCGAATAGAATTTGGGAAATGAATTTTAAAAAATCAGCAGAATAAACGTCTAAAACCGCTCGTTGACTTATGTCTAATTCTTAAACGTTTATTGACATTTTTAAGCCATGTGTAAACGTTATATGACATGTATTTTTGTGCCATCTGTAAATGTTTGTTTGCATGCATTGCTGTATCAACCTTAAACTCTTGTTGACACGCTCCTGTCATCTGTAAACGTTTATTGGTACGCTTCTGTGTCATCTGTAAACGTTTGTTGACACGTTTCTGTGTCATCTATAAACGTTTGTTGACACGCTGTGTCATCTAGAAATGTTTGTTGACACGCTTGTGTAATCTGAAAACGTTTGTTGGTACGCTTCTGTGTCATCTGTAAACGTTTGTTGGTACGCTTCGGTGTCATCTATAAACGTTTGCTGTCACGCTTCTGTGTTTTCTAAAAACGTTTGTTGACATATACTTTGTGCCATCCGTTAAATTTGTTGACATATCTTGGTTCCATATATAAACGTTTGTTGACACGTTTTATTTTCAACTGTAAGCTTTTGCTGTCTTGCTTAAGTATCAACTATTAACAGTTAGTGATATGTACTTCTGACTCATCAGAAACTCTGAAGACTCGCACCTTCGTTTCACTCAAAAACGTTTATAGACGAAAATCCTAATGTTATCCATCTCCCTCGAACGTTTTGATGTTCAATTCTTTTTCCTATTAAGTGAAATACTCATTCCTGTCACTGAGACAAGAAATGAATATCTTAGGCTACTTATGAGATGTTCTCCTTGAAATCCTTGGATAAATCAACACAGGCTTTATTTTTTTTCCTTATTTAAACGGAACCTGCCCGCGTAAATACGAATAAATAAATAAGTTCCTAAATCTGTTCTACCATAAAAACCAGGAAAATATCCACTTCATCTTCTATCTTCTTCTGAAAAAGCAGAAATCGTGTGGAAAAATATGAGTAGCAATTCTGGCCAGGAACAAAAAATTATTGCCCGTCACTTTTTTAAGGTTAAAATATGTAGTCATTTCAAAGAAATGTAATGGATCTCCTATATGAAAAGCCCTCTTGAGAGAGAGAGAGAGAGAGAGAGAGAGAGAGAGAGAGAGAGAGAGAGAGAGAGAGAGAGAGAGAGAATCTTTAACAAATGGGGGGAGGAATTGACAGCAACAATCTGTCTTGCACACGAGAGAGAGAGAACGGATGTACAGCAGCAATCTGTCTTGTGCACCAGAGAGAGAGAGAGAGAGAGAGAGAGAGAGAGAGAGAGAGAGAGAGAGAGAGAGAGAGAGAGAGAGAGACTCTTTAACAAATGGGGAGAGGGCTATACAAAGTAAAAATCTGTCTTGTACCATTGTTCTTACAGTCTGAATCTTCATATAAACTAAAAGCAGAAATAACTTGATGAACCATATTCCAGTTCCGTGGATATATTACAAGTAATTCCACCCGCTAGTTTATTAATCAAAGCGATCCTCAATTGCTTTGAATAACCTTTGCAAAGAACGGGGTGATCAGTCGGTGACTATACACGTTTTACATAAAAAAAAAATTATTATGGCTAGCAAAAGTCAGAATATGTCGAAATCACAAACAGTTGGGCTGACTCCTAATTGGCAGTGCTAAAAAATTAGTATCAGCATATAATTATCGATATTCATATATATATATATATATATATATATATATATATATATACTATATTATATATATATTATATATATATGTATATGTATATCTAATCTGCACAGCAAGAGTCCCAAGTTCAATAGAGAGAGAGAGAGAGAGAGAGAGAGAGAGAGAGAGAGAGAGAGCTGCTCTAAACTATTCGCCCTGTTTCGACCTAAGCATTTAACCATGCACCTGATGGACAAACAGCTGCTGTGGGCCCCACCAAAGTGTAGCGGTGAATATGGTAATGTTGCTGGAACCTCTCACTCCAATTCCTAAAACGTTCCCAATCTGGACTGACAGACAGTCTGACAGCTCCCTTGTGTCCGTTGCTTACTACTTGTCATTCACAAAACTTTAAAATTACAATCTCCTTCGTCAAGAATAAGGAACCGACCGCGAACTTTTATACCTTCTCATATTCCCAACAACAATATAGCGGACTTTTCCCTGATATTGGGAGAAGGGCCAACATTTCAAACTCCCGTGACAGTTGGAAATGGGGGGGAGAAAAAAAAGGGGAGTATTTCGCCATACTGGTTGGCTCGGCTGTCACTCCTGTCAGTGGCTGGGACACAGGAAGTATTAAAGAATAAAGGAAAGGCTTGAATATGTAATAAAGGGAGTGAGGTGTCATATAAAGTATCTGTATGTTTCGTTTGATTCTTCCATTCGTTTCTTAATAGATTTCTTCGTTGTTATTTTATTTTGAAGGAGTATACTGGCATATATTGGAATAAATTTAATAAATCATTTTTATAAACAAAATATTTCTAACCTATATCTATATATATATATATATATATTATATATATATATATATATAATATTATATATATATATATATAAAGGTTTTTTTTGCCACGAAGGAGAAAATGAAAAAGCGAGATAGCCGAGTACTTTCGGTCCTATTCGGACCCTCAGTAAAGGGTCCGAATAGGACCGAAAGTACTCGGCTATCTCGCTTTTTCATTTTTTCCTTCATGGCAAAAAAACCTTTATTTATATAGCATCACGTTTTATATACTTCGTGATCAAGTTATTCATATATATATATATATATATATATATATTATATATATATATCTATATATATATATATATATATAATATATTATATTATATATAGTTTCATAAACTATTTGACAGCATGAGATTTTTATAATTATTTATTATTATTATTATTATTATTAATTTTATTATTATTATTATTATCAATATTATTATTATTATTATTATTATCATATTCTAATACTAAGCACTCAAAACCGATTGCTCCTTCTCTCTCTCTCTCTCTCTCTCTCTCTCTCTCTCTCCTCTCCTCCTCTCTCCTCTCTCGCTCTCTCTCTCCTGCTCTCTCATCTCTCTCTTCCTCTCTTCTCTCCAAATGGCTCCAAAATAAAAAAAAATCACATTCCAACAATATTCACAGACAAAAAAATATACCTGCATTATGACGATGGGAATATGAGGTGAAAATAGCAAGCTTCACGCGAAACCAGGTCGAATCCGGTAAAGAGCAAGACTATTAACACTCAATCACGATCTGTACTGAAGTGTGGCTAACGGAAAGTTACCAGACACGCAAACAGACAAAAAAAGACGGACTACGGAGACAGAGACATTATGACCGACATGCATTTAGACAAAGTTGCGCGCGCTCTCTCTCTCTCTCTTTTTGAAGTCACTGCTTGCAATCATGCTATCAGGTCAATCTGACAAAGGTTAGTCAATAGATTTCTAATTTGTCGTATAGTCTCTCTCTCTCTCTCTCTCTCTCTCTCTCTCTCTCTCTCTCTCTCTCTCTCTATATATATATATATATATATATATATATATATATATATATATATATATATATTATATATATATATTGGATATTAGTTGGACATTTGTAGCTGAATGCATATATACACATGTGTATATATACAAACATACTGTGTATACCTGTTCTTTTCAAATATGGGATGAAGTTGGTAGCCCCATTCTGAGTTAAGAGTTTGCGTGCTAGAGAACGCATGCGTGTACACCAGATCTGCAGAGAATATTTTCTTGAAAGCATAATTAAGGTTCCCAATACTTACCCAGTATGTGAAAGAGAGAGAGAGAGAGAGAGAGAGAGAGAGAGAGAGAGAGAGAGAGAGAGAGGAGAGAGAGAGAGAGAGAGAGAGAGAGTTCTGTATTTCTATTCCTAGAGAAATTGTTTCTCTTAACATAAAGACTACCTTAAATTGGTTAGAAAGTCGAAGAAAAAAAGTAATTAAAACAGTTTTATATGTTACCTTTGACGACATTTTATAACAAGAGGAAAAAACCATTTAACTCTGAGTCGGCTAAAATAGCAAGCAGCCTGGGAATACAAATTAAATAAGGAATAGAAAATGTATTCAAATACATTCCTTGCAAGGGAATGAACAGGACTGTCGACTTGTATATACAACGCACTTTGTGGAATATATCTTGGTTAGTAAAAAATACATAACCAAATAAATAAAAGATAAAAAAATACATGTATACACGCAAAAATATATATATATATATATATATATATATATATATATATATATAATATATACAAAAATATATGCTCACAAAATAAAATTACATAAATCGATAAGTGGTTTATCTCATGCCTCTCCCAATATAATAATAATAATAATAATAATAATAATAATAATAATAATAATAATAATAATCATTTATATTAATCATTATAAATAATAAATAATAATAAAATAAAAATAATAATAAATAAGAATTAATTTTATTGAATTAATCAATTAGTTTTATTTAAATACTACACAGACGCGGAGGATGAATACATATACTGTCCACATTTAGGAGGGCATGTGTATGAGAGAGAGAGAGAGAGAGAGAGAGAGAGAGAGAGAGAGAGAGAGAGAGAGAGGTTAGTCACAACATCGACGCGCACCTCCCCCCCCCCCATGAATATTCCACTATTTTTCCATCAAGCCTAGAGTGGCTCAAAATTGCAAAACTTCGCAAAACTCCACCGAAACTTCTTTGCAACAATTAGAGCAATATCCGGGAGGCAATGGAGCCGTTTATCTTCACTTCGCAACTTCTTGGCAATATATAACTCCCTCAGCCAGTTAAGGAAATTTGTCTTAAAAGTTATTTGATACTTTGATAATAAGAAATTAGACTTTCGAATCAAACTTTTTTTTTGAATTCTGAAAATGCGAAATTAATCTTTCGAATCAAACTTTTTTTGGAATTCTGAAAATGCGAAATTAAACTTTCGAATCAAACTTTTTTTTTTTTTTTTAATTCTGAATGCGATATTAAGACTTTCGAATCAAACTTTTTTTTTTTTTTTTTTTGAATTTCTGAAAATGCGAATTTAGACTAAATCAAACTTTTTGTGAATTATGAAAATGCGAAATTAGACTTTCGAATCAAACTTTTTTTTTTTGGATGAAATTTTGAATTGAGAAATTTAGGCTTTCGTAATCAAACTTTTTTTTCAATTTGGAATTTGAGAAATTAGGCTTTCGAATCAAACTTTTTTTTTTTTATAATTCTGAAAAATGCGAATTTAAGGACTTTCGAATCAAACTTTTTTTTTTTTTTTAATTCTGAAATGCGGAAATTGACTTTCGAATCAAACTTTTTTTTTTTTTTTATTCTGAAATGCGAAATTGACTTTCGATCAAACCTCTTTTTTTGAAATCGAAAATGCGAATTAGAAACTTTTTTTTTCGAAATTCAAACTTTGTTTGGAAATTCTGAAAAGGGCGAAATTTAGGGAACTTTCGAATTTCAAACTTTTTTTTTTTTTGGAATTCTGGAAAATGCGAAATTAGATTTTTTTCGGATCAAATTTTTTTTTAATTCTGAAGAAAATGCGAAAAATTAGAACTTTCGGAATCAAAAAAACTTTTTTTTTTTTTTTTTTAATTCTGAAATGTTTTTTTTTTTTTTTCGAAATTAGACTTTTCGAATTCAAAACCTCTTTTTTTTGGAATTCTGAAAATGCGAAATTAGACTTTCGAATCAAACTTTTTTTTTTTTTGGAATTTCTGAAAAAATGCCGTAAATTGGAAACTTTTTTTTTTTTTTTTCGAAATCAATTACTTATATATATATAGATTATCAAAAATGATACAGAAATAGACGTTCGAATCAAACTTTTTTTGAAATTTTGATTAATGCGAAATTGGCTTTCGCAATCAAATTTTTTGTAAAATTCTGAAAAATTTTTTTGCGAAAATTAGGGCTTTCGAATCAATTTTTTTTTGGATTCTGAAATTGCGAAAAGTGTAGACTTCTCGAATCAAATTTTTTTTTTTTTTTTTTTTTTTTAAATTCTTTGAAATTTTTTTTTGGCGAAATTAGACTTTCGAAATCAAACCTTTTTTTTTTTTTTTTTTTTTTTAATTCTGAATTGCGAAATTAGACTTGCGAATCACGGAAACTTTTTTTTGAAAAATTTTTTTTCGAAATTGACTTTCGAAACAATTCATGAAAATGCGAAATTAGACTTTCGAATCAAACTTTTTTTTGGAAGTCTTGAAAATGCGAAATTCTGACTTTCGAATGAATCAAAACTTTTTTGAAATTTGTATAATGCGAATTAAAGGAATTTCGGAAAATCAAATTAAGTTGAATTCTGAAAATGCGAAATTAGGCTTTCGAATCAAACTTTTTTTTTGGAATTCTGAAAATGCGAAATTAGACTTTCGAATCAAAGTTTTTTTTTTTGGAATTCTGAAAATGCGATTATTTCTAGACTGAAAATCAAAATTCTGAATTCTTAAAAATCGAAATTAGGACTTCAATCGTAAGTTTCTTTTTTTTTGGAATTCTGAAATACGAATGGACTCGAATCAAACTGGAATTCTGAAAATGTGAAATTGGACTTACGAATCAAACTTTTTTTTTGGAATTCTGAAAATGCGATATTAGAATTCGAATCAAAAACTTTTTTTTTTGGAATTCTGAAATACTATATTAGGCTTTCGAATCAAACTTTTTTGGGAATTCTGAAAATGCGAAATTAGACTTTCGAATCAAACTGTTTCAAAATGAGTTTAACCGCACTGGAATACAAAACTTTAAGTCAAAGGTCAAGTGCTGGGACCGATGAGTTCATTCAGCGCAGAGGTAACTATCGAAGCAACTGTTAGGAGAGAGGTGAGCAACGTCAGATGGAAGTATAAGAGAATATGAACGGTGGTATAGTAAAAGGTATGAATGAATTCAGGGGGTTGCAGCTACGAGCCGATAGCAGGTTCTCGAAAGATATATGTATACATATATATTTATATACATACACACACACACATATATAATATATATATATATATATATTTGTGTGTGTGTGTTTATAATATAAATTTCTAATATATATATACATTTAGACTATTATAGATGTCTAGACAATTGTTATTATTATTATTACTATTACTACTACTACTATTATTATTATTATTATTATTATTATTATTATTATTATTATTAAACTTTCCTCATGTTATAGCCAAACAAGCATTAAATTGCAATGGCGAATTTTCTGCTAATTTTATGAATTTGTATCAAATAATAACAAACAAGTATACTATATTATTATTATTATTATTATTATTATTATTATTATTATTATTATCACGAAAAAAAACCCGCAGTCATCCGTAATATATTTCAACCACAAACATCCAGGGCTTTCCTCTTGAGGTATACTATATATAGTGCGCGCCCCAGATGAATTTCTTCAGAATAAATCTTCCGTGTTGTGCGAGGGCTGTGAAAAGCATCTTATGGAAATGTCTTTTCCTCTGGCGGGGAGCCTTGGAGAGAGAGAGAGAGAGAGAGAGAGAGAGAGAGAGAGAGAGAGAGAGAGAGAGAGAGAGAATAAAGGGCTCAAAAGTCATTACAACCGACTAGTAACTTTCATTTTATTTATTTATTTGGACGAACAGCTAAAACTAAATTATACATATTTTTAATATTATACTCACAGAGACACACACACACACACACACACACACACACACACACACACACACACACACATATATATATATATATATATATATATATATATATATATTATATACATATTTTTATTCATTTTTTTTAGAGAAAAGTCATATTCTGCGTTGCTGGAAATCCATGCTTAACTTTGGGTCCTCAAAAAGAACAAAAGTTTTATTTTTCCTTCTTTTTTCCCATGCTGAGACAGAGCACTCCTCCACACATTAAATTCATGTATTCAGGTCGTTGACAAAAACACTTTGAGAGTTTGAATGTACATTTTCAAATTTCCTGAAAAATGCATTTGATCTGAGAGAGAGAGAGAGAGAGAGAGAGAGAGAGAGAGAGAGAGAGAGAGAGAGAGAGAGAGAGAGATAAAATAGCTTCTCTGTTCTCTCAGTTCCTTCAAGGTTCATTTCTCTCCTCGGTATTATATATATTATATATATATATTATAGTATATATATATATTATATATATATATATATCTATATATATATATATATAGATATAATATATATATAATATATATATATATATGTATATATAGATGAATAAGAGGAGAGAGAGAGAGAGAATAGACGACGAGGAGAGAGAGGAGAGAGAGAGAGAGAGAGAGAGAGATTTATGCAACAGCTGACCCTATTTTCTCTCGGTTCCAACAAGGGGTCGTTTATCACTTTGCTATATTAAAGTTCAAACGTATCCGAATACAAACTCAACAGCCTGTGAATTTATATGGTCATTATAATTCAATATTTCACAAAGTAATTCCCGATTAATATACTGGACAGCATTCGAGATGGAACAACTGGAATATTTTAAAGTGGGGGGCAATATTCCCTCTTCCCTACGGACCTAGCAACGTCAACGCATATCATATTTCTTCTTCGTATGAAAACAAGTATTTGGAAGCACTCAACAAAGTATTTAATATTTTAGTGCCGTTTGTACTGAAGAAGAGGCCTATTCATATTTCACACGTTCATAGGAGGTGAAGGGTAACGTACTACTCATTTTCACAGAGGGAATTATTATTATTATTATTATTATTATTATTATTATTATTATTATTATTATTATTATTCAGATGAACCCTAGTCACACGGAACAAGACAATGACTTAAAATCAAGTCCTTTAAAAAATATGGGGTTAATTTGGAAAAGTTACAGAAAATAATAATAATAATAATAATAATAAGGAAGGAGGCCTTCTCTGAGGGCAGTAGCATTGAATACAATAGCTGTTTCAACGGCATTTAATTTATATAGAATCTTCTCAATTCTTCTTATTATCTTTTTCTCGTCAGCATGTAGCTGGTGTATTAAGTTTCCTAAGGACATGTAAAGATTTTCATTTGTCTTAGGTTTATTCCTCTAACGTGTCGACAGCGCACAGGCAGTCATCTATGAGAGTTTACAGTAAAGTGAATTAAGATACGTTTTACAAGTATTTATAGCATGCAAGGTCGTGTACAATCGGTGGGCGGGTCGGTGGGAACGGATTTTAATTGGTCGTTGGATGGTAACGAAATCTCCCCTTGAGGCGTTCAGACCTACGTAGTTTGGACGGGGTTATTAGCGTCGGTTGGGTGTTGGTTGGGGTACCCACCTCTTGGGCGGCAGGCTGTACAGTTGATATATCTTCCGCTCGTTCTCTCCCGCTTTCTCTCTCTACTTCTTCCGCTCTTTCTCTTTCTGCAAGTTCCTCTCTCTCTCTCTCTCTTTCTCGTTCGCTCCTTCTCACTCTCTCTCTTTCTCTCTCTGCCTGCCTCTCTCTCTCTCTTTCTCTTTCTCTCTCTGTTTGCTCCTCTCTCTCTCTCTCTCTCTCTCTCTCTCTCTCTCTCTCTCTCTCCCCTCGACCTCTCCTCTCTCTCTCGTGGCGGTATACGTAGTCGGTTGGTTTCTCGCGCCATTTCTTCTTATGATGGTGGGAAGAAACTCTGTTTCTTTTACCGTGTTGATAGTCGGTTTTTTCTCTAATATGTGTAATGCTTCAAGATAACGTAGGCGTTTTCGGTCCGGTGCATGGTCAATAATTTCTATGTTCTTTATAAGCTCAGCTCTTTCTGGTCTCCTGTTATGTTTTTCCCTATAGTGAATGAAAATGGCCCCTTCTTGAAGATGACACGAGAGACGTTTGGAGAGTCTGGTAGTGGTCATCCCGATATAAGAATGGTGGCATCCATCCACCGAGCATGTGAATTCGTAGATGACACTCCTTCTCTTCAAAGACGTTTCTGGGGGCGCCGGGTTGTTTCTAAGAAGCAGCTGGCTGGTTTTCATATTTTTGTAATAAATTATGAGGCTAATTTTATCACTTTCTGTAGTGGGGGAGACATTTTCACTGATTATTTTCCTTATAGCCTTTTCATATTCCAAATATTTGTGGTGCATATGATTTTTATAAAATATTTTTATAGCTCCACTTTGGTCGTTAGTTTCGGTCGTTCTTTCTTGGTGCCATTTATTTATGGAGTCCCTCGTTTGGCGTTCGACCATACGGTTTGAAAAGTTATTATTAATGAGAACTTGTGTAGACCTTTCGATCTCCCTGGTGGTTTCTCTCCATGTGGAACAGTGTGTAAGGGCGCGGCGGACGAAGGCATCTACCACCAATCTTTTATACGTGTCTGGGCACTCGCTGGACCCATTAAGGCATAGACCCGGGTTTGTGGGTTTCTTGTAAACCGTCGTGGTGTATCCCGTAGGGGTCTGCTGTACCCGAACGTCCAGGAAGGGTAGGGCACCGTCAACGCTGCGTTCACACGTGAAGTGGAGGACGGAGCATTCTTCGAAAGTCTTTCTTAAAGTTTCAAGGTCCTCTTCTCTGTCAACTTTTATGAAGGTGTCGTCTATGTAGCGGTAGTATTGGGGAGGACAGGGGATCTTATTGAAAACTCTTTCTTCGACGACACTCATGTAGAAGTTGGCAAATAGAACCCCTAATGGGGATCCCATTGCCACGCCGTCAATCTGGCAATAAAGATGTCCTCTGTGGGTCGTGAATGGTGCCTTCTTGGTACATATTTCAAGGAGGGCTTTTAGGGCTTCCTCGGGGATGTTCAAAGCCTGTGTCTCCTCACATCTGTATACTCTGTCGAGTATACAGATGTGAGAAGATTCTATATAAATTAAATGCCGTTGAAACAGCTATTGTATTCAATAATAATAATAATAATAATAATAATAATAATAATAATAATAATTATATTATTATATTATTATTATTATTATTATTATTATTATATTATTGTATTATTATTTATTATTATTATTATTATATTATTATATTATTTTTTTTTTTTGGGGGGGGGAAGTCTATCACAGTCATCCTATTCGACTGGGTGGTTTTTATAGTGTGGGGTTCCGGGTTGCATCCTGCCTCCTTAGGAGTCCATCACTTTACTCACTGTGTTGCTTCTAGGAGCACACTCTTCTGCATGAGTCCTGGAGCTACTTCCGCATCTAGTTTTTCCATCATTATTATTCAGAAGACGAACCCTATCCATATGTTTGTGAGTAGCTGCGTATCTTTATGTGTCAGCAAGTATATTCAACAAAGAAA
>NC_061097.1:33477961-33482961 GCF_015104395.2 Macrobrachium nipponense
TGAGGTAAGTTATATTTGTAAATGACAAGTGACTGATATGATTTTGTTATATAGAAAACGTACTGATAACCTGAACACTATAATCTCAATTACAACACGCTCTCTCTCTCTCTCTCTCTCTCTCTCTCTCTCTCTCTCTCTCTCTCTCTCTCTCTCTCTCAACCCTCTAGCAAACGTCGCCAAGCATAAAATTATAAAAGGAACCAATTTACACAGTTAATCCAATATACCCAAATGACATTAATCTTCTGACACTTTCAACTTTACTAAGTGGCCAAATTCAATTCGAAGTTCAGTCGACCAACACCCAACTTTCGAACCCAACAAACTGCAATAAGCTCGATCGCAGACCGGGAATAAATCCCCTCTCGGATATGAGAGAGAGAGACCTTACCTTACAGACCTTACATCTTGTTCGGGTTGCCCATGGTCCCTCAGTGTGAGGCACCTCTATGTCTACCAGAGAGTTGCTAGTACATCTTCCGGTATATTTTGCATCTTCCAATCTTGGATGGTCTGGGATGCAGTTTAGATATTTGTCGAGCTTATTCTTAAGCACATCTACGCTCACTCCTGATATATTCCTCAGATGAGCTGGCAACGCATTGAATAGAACGCTGCATTATGATGCTGGTGCGTAGTGGATTAATGTCCTGTGTGCTTTCCTTATTTTTCTGGTATAGTTTTTGGGCACTATTAATCTACCTCTGCTTTCTCTTTCTGATATTTTTAGTTCCATGATATTTTCTGCTATTCCTTCTATCTGTTTCCATGCCTGAATTATCATGTAGCGTTCTCTTCTCCTTTCTAGACTATATAATTTTAAGAATTGTAGTCTTTCCCAGTAGTCTAGGTCCTTAACTTCTTCTATTCTAGCTGTAAAGGACCTTTGTACACTCTCTATTTGTGCAATATCCTTTTGATAGTGTGGGTACCATATCATATTGCAATATTCAAGTGGAACTACGAACATATGTTTTTATACAGCATAATCATGTGTTCAGCATTTTCTTGTTTTGAAGTGGGGGCCGTAACAACATTCCCATTTTGCTTTACATTTTGCCAACAGAGTTGCTATTTGATCATTGCATAACATGTTCCTATCATCATCACACCAAGGTCTTTAACTGCTTCCTTATTTGTGATGGTCTCATTATTAGGTCCCTTATATGCATATAGCTGTCTTTCTCTGTCTCCATAATTTATTGATTCAAATTTATCAGAGTTAAATACCATCCTATTTACCTCTGCCCAATCAATATACTTTGTTAAGGTCTCTTTGTAGAGCGTTCCTATCTTCATCACAAGTAATTTCTCTACTTATTCTTGTGTCATCTGCGAAACTACTCACTACCGAATCTTTAACATTATTGTCCTATGTCTTCAATCATAATAACAAACAGTATTGCAGCTAACACCGTACCTTGCGGCACACCGGATATTACCTTGGCTTCATCCGATTTCTCGTCGTTTGCAATAACTATCTGTGTTTCTGTTGTGTAAAAATTCTTTTTAACCATCTTCCTACTTTATCCACGATATTGTGTTTTCTAATTTTTCTTCGCTAATATTATGGTCTCTTTATCAAAAGCTTTTGCAAAGTCTAAATAAACCACATCTGTTTCATTTCCGCTTTCATATTTTTGAATATGTTTTCACGGTGGACTAACAGTTGGGTTTGTGTACTTTTTCCGGGTACGAAACCATGTTGTCCTTTATTAAACAAATTATTTTTTATTAAATGTTTCATAATATTTTCTTCATTACCCTTTCATACACTTTCATAATATGTGATGTTAGACTCACAGGCCTATAATTACTTGCCTCTAGTCTTGATCCACTTTTGAAAGTAGGGGTAATATATGCTAATTTGTGCTCATCATATATCTTGCCTGTATCTACACTTTGTCTTAATAATATTGCAAGTGGCTTTGCGATAGAATGAACTACTTTCTTTAACAAAATAGCAGGAATTCCATCAGGCCCTGCAGCAGCTCCATTTTAATTTCATTAATAGCCTGCCACAATATCAGCTTCATTAATATCTTAGTCAGCTAAATATTCACTATTTTCATCCCTTACTTCTATATCATTATCTTCATTATCTATTCTAGGGGTGAATTCTCTCTTATATCTTTCTGCCAGTATGTTGCAAATTTCCTTTTTTTCATTCGTTAATCTCCCTTCAATTCTCAGAGGGCTATTTCTATTCTTCTTTTATTCATCTTCTTCGCATATGAGTATAATAGTTTGGGGTTTTGCTTGATATTTAATAGGGTTTTTTCTTCCAAGTCCCGTTTTTTTCAGTTTCTTTTGATTGTATAATCTTTTGTTCTGCATTTCTATCTTACTTTTTAGTTCTATAACTTTCCATGCATTTTTTCTTTTGCAAGACCTTTTTTCCACTTTCTGATTTTCTGGAACAAGATCCTTCTGTCTCTTGGTATGCATGAATGATGTTTACTTTTCTTCTTCGGTATATATTTTTTTACCACTATTATCTCCAATATTTTATATAATATCTCCGTATTTACCCTTATGTCATCACTTACGAAAATGTATCCCAATCTTTGTTTAATTCTTCATTAATTTCTGACCATTTTATATTTTTACTGTAGAAGTTGTATTTTCCATATCCTTCCCACTTTTTCATTTCTTGCTTATCTCTATTTTCACTTGCTTTGGAATGAACTGTTAATTCTATGACATTATGGTCTGAAAATACTCGCATTATAAACTATTATTTCTTTAACATAATTCATCTCGTTCACAAATACTAGGTCTAAAGTATTTTCCTTTCTTGTTGGCAGGTGATTTATTTGTTGAATGTTGTATTCTAGTAGCATATCTAATAGCTTTTCAAATTGCCTCTTATCTTCTGCACTACTATTACTCTCTTTTTTATATGTATAAGTACAACCACAATCTACCTATTCGTTCTTTCCATTCTACGAAAGGAAAGTTGAAGTCACCAGATAGGAGAATAGTCCAGTCCTTGTGATTTCTACATATATCATCCAATTTTTCAATTATTATGTCAAACTCTTTAGTATTAGGAGGTCTATATATTACTATGTTCATCAATTTTTCAGATTCAAATTCTACCGCTATTAGTTCACATTCTGAGTACATATTTCTCATATATTTTTCCTTGTTTTTTGTCTTTCCCATATATTGCGGTTCCCCCCTTGATTCCTATTTTTTCTATCTGATCTATAAGTTTGGAACCTTTTATTTGATCATCATTCCCAGTCTCTTGGGGGGAATACCAGGTTTCACTTATATTCATTATATCTATTTTCTTTTCATTTTGGGTTAGTTCTTCTAAGTACTCTATTTTTCTTTTTGAGTTACTCGTAACTAAACCCTGCGCATTCATCACTATGATGGTTTGCGTG
Organism: Macrobrachium nipponense; assembly: GCF_015104395.2. Lineage (NCBI taxonomy): Eukaryota > Metazoa > Arthropoda > Malacostraca > Decapoda > Palaemonidae > Macrobrachium > Macrobrachium nipponense. The sequence continues at coordinate 33,481,360 of NC_061097.1, forward strand.
TTTTCTCCTTCATTTAATACTGATAGTAATAAGGATTTTCCATGTCTCTTTCCTGTTCTGGTATGTTGTTTCTTTTTTTCATTTCCAGAAATTCTGACATTAAAAAATCCAACTTTTCCATAATATTTGATCTTCCTTCATCATAATTATTAATTTTGTGTCTGAATCTGCAATTTCTCCGTTTCTGCAATATCCTCTTGCATAATAAATACAGTTATTATCTCTTGAGTAGAATTTCGGAGCTGATGCTTTGAAATTTTTTGCTGACACCTCTGCATATCTCATTGGTGGTTTGCTTTTCTCTTTTACCTGATATTCTTGATTTCTCTCTTTATTTGTTTCTTTCTTATTTTGGATTTTATTACTTGGTTGGTTATTTATTTGATTATGATTCATGGATACAGGGTGCATATATTTGCATTTTTTTGTCGAACTTACATCCTTTTCCTTCTTTAGGTTTTTTACATATTTTTGGATGCAGATCTCTGCAATCATCCCCATATCCATCTAAGTATGCACATTTACCATATATTTCATAGTTTTGACATATCTTAGGATGTTTGTAGTAACATCTTTCTCCAAATCTGCAATTCCCCCCTCTTTTCAAAAGGTTGCAGATTTTTTGTCGTTCTTGTCTATTTTTTTTTCCTCTTTCCCGTCAATTGTATAGATCTGGGTAGAGCCTCTTCGGGATTTGCTTTTCTGTTGTCATAATCGTAATTTATTTCTTCGTAGGTATGCTGCTTTATTGCCTCATATGTAGTATCAATGAGTATCTCTACATCCATACTTTTATCTTGTTCTTTGTTTTCCTTATTTTTTTCTGTCATTTCATTTTTGTTTACTTCTCTTCCGTTTTCCTCTTTCTTCTTTTTCTTCTTCTTATTCTCTTCCTCTTCTTCTTCATCCTCAACTATTTGTACATTTCAATCTTGATTTAATAACATTGTCTATCCATGATAGACATGTTGAACAAAAAATTCTTGTATCTTTCTCAAATCTTGTATTACCTCAGCACACTGTGGATGGGTCGGAATGTTGCATGCAGCACATTTTCTGATTAGGTTTTTTGTGGATTGACTATGCTATACCAAACCTTACACAGTTTGCATGCTTTTGGCATTCTTTTTTCCTAATGCATCAATAGTATATTCACAAGATTCACCTTATTCATTTTCTTTGTCGGAATATGTTGGTTTATGTATATTTTCTTTATGAGTCTCTTGACCACTTGGATTTTATTTGGAACTTCTTCAATTATTTTCAAGATGTTTTCATTAGATTTGTTCCAGTTGAAGGATTATATCCTTCTAATATATCTATGAATGCTTTTGTATCTTTTTGGTTAGGACTGTTGCTGATTTCATAGATGAGAAATGCCAGTTCCTTCCTGCTACCTCATCGTATTGTGAATCTGCTAAGCACGCCAAATTACGCCACCTTTTCCCGCAGTTGGAACTTACTGCCATCTTGTTCTGATTTATAGTATTACACTTGATAAACTAAACTTAGAAGACGCTTTATCCTACTATTTTCACACTAATCTATCACCGATAGTTCACGAACACTTCTAGATATTTCTCAAATTCTAGTCGTATGTTA
>NC_061097.1:33487961-33506887 GCF_015104395.2 Macrobrachium nipponense
CGCTCTACCTCGGAATTAATATATTTTCATATATGCTTAACCGAGGGGAATTATTAAGCGATAATTAGAATTGGCGATCGACAGGACGCGAAACCATCGACCTCTCAATTCCCGGACTGGCAGTGAAGCCCCAGACCACCCCGCCACCGCAAATATAAGTATATGCCGCGCTCCCACCTCAAATACCTGCCGCGCGTAGGTATATTTTTGTTTTGGAGACTGCATAGATAGATAGATAGATAGATAGATTGATAGATAGATAGATAGATATTTTTTATTGACCACAATACAAAATAATATACAGCCCATCTCGTTCTCGGTTTGCGTGGTAGTGCTTTTGCCCGCACGTAGTCATTATATAAGTCTATCACATTACCGTGATTCATATACATATATCGAACTACAAATGTCCTTTAATATCTAATTCGCTCTACCTCGGAATTAATATATTTTCATATATGCTTAACCGAGGGGGAATTTATTAAGCGGTAAAAGAATTGGCGATCGACAGACGCGAACCATCGACCTCTCAATTCCTGGAATTGAGGGGTCGATGGTTCGCGTCTGCTGATCGCCAATTCTATTATCGCTTAATAAATTCCCCCTCGGTTAAACATATATGAAAAAATATATTAATTCCGATGGTAGAACGAATTAGATATTAAAGAAACATTTGTAGTTAGATATATATATATATATATATATTATATATATATATATATATATAGATATATATATATCTATACAAGTGTATACATTTCTATAAACAGTTTGGTTCATACGCTAGAATTAATATGATTATTTTTAATGAGATCTTTCAAACTACAAACAGCGTTATCTTTTAACGAAATATCTCAACTGGAAAATCAATAATGAAATAATCCCACCAAGAGCAATTTAAAAGGACGATTTCAACCCAAAAAAATTCAAACGTCACTCATGTGAGTCTGAATCTCTTAGGGGATTATTATCATTATAATAATGTCATGGTCGATTGACAGGAGATGACTCTCGAGAGAATGAGCTGCCACTTCCACTGAGACAGAAGGATTCTTCAGATCTGTCATGAGCATCATGATCGATCTCTCTCTCTCTCTCTCTCTCTCTCTCACACACACACACACACCACACATAGCATACATACAGGGAAAACAATGACTCACTCTAAATTGTATTTACTTCATAACATTAATTGTGCTCTCTCCCTCTCTGTCACGTCACTGAGAAAACATGTTTAACTTTAATTTAAGCTTTCTCTCACTGTCATTGTACTGATAAATCTGTTTAACGGGAAAGTATGACTAACATCAAATGTTCACCCTCAAGCTTTTCTCCCACCTCTCTCTCTCTCTCTCTCTCTCTCTCTCTCTCTCTCTCTCTCTCTCTCATCTTCTTGCGAATCAATATCTGGTAAACGATAAACAATATCTGTTCAATAATATACCAGGGTTTACTTGCACCGTTCAGCTCTCTCTCTCTCTCTCTCTCTCTCTCTCTCTCTCTCTCTCTCTCTCTCTCTCTCTATATATATATATATATATATATATATATATATATATATATAGATATATATATATATATATATATATATATATATATATATCGTAAATCAGGCGAGTTCGTAGGAAACCATAAATTAGTACCTGAAAACCTATATCTCAAGAAGAATAATATTTCAGAAGAGAGAGAGAGAGAGAGAGATGAGAGAGAGAGAGAGAGAGAGAGAGAGAGAGATGAGAGAGAGAGAGAGAGAGAAATGAGTTAATTAACACCAAAGCCCGACTTCCCTAACATGAGGATATTCTCGAATACAACCTTTCCTCTCTCTCCGATAATTCATCTTCATATTTATTTATGCGTTCATTTATTTACATAGTATTAAGAATTAGTTGTTTAATATTAATGGTTGCGTTCCTATCCCATTTATTCTGGTTTCCCTTCTTCCTTGTTTCTGTTTCCTTCTTCTTGTTTCTGTATTTTGATTGTTTAAAATAAATATATTGAAACTATTAAATATATATGTGTATAAATAAAGGTTTTGCCTTTCATTTTTCTCCGTGGCAAAAACCTTTATTTATACATAGCATCGCGTACTTTATATGACTTCGTGATCAAGTTTATCTGTTTACGTACAGATTGCTAGATAGAGTATACGTATATATATTTATACACACCATATGTATGAATGTATTTACGAATATATATATATATATATATATATATATATATATATATATATATATATATATATATATATTATATATATATTAATAAAGTAAAATATATTTATCTAAAAAAATGAAAATAAACAGGAGAGAAGAGAGAGAGAGAACAGAGACCCCCCACCCGAGAGAGAGAGAGAGAGAGAGAGAGAGAGAGAGAGAGAGAGAGAGAAACTTGAATATCTGCCAGGTAAATAAATAAACTGCCCCGATTATACCTTGAGCCTTGCTTGGGCCAAGCAAACAATTTCGAAATGCATGAATAAACAATTTGCACTTTGAAATCTCTCTCTCTCTCTCTCTCTCTCTCTCTCTCTCTCTCTCTCTCTCTCTCTCTCTCTGTTTCTGTTTTGATTTTTAAAAATAAATATATTGTGCTATTAAAAATGTGTAGCATATACAGATGGCTAGATAGATATAAGTATGTATATATAAACATATATATATATATATATATATATATATATAGTGTGTGATGTGTGTGTGTGTGTGTGTGTGTATTTATCTATGTATAAATATGTAATATATAATATTCATACATAAATTACTCCGATAACCTTCAATCTTTCAAAGGGCGTGTAAAAGTGTACTGGACATTGTCAAGGAAGCTTAGAACTCCCTCTATTTTCTCTCATTCCTAATTTCTCAGTTCCTATCCCCTTGCTGCCGTGGAAGGGCTTCGAATTCTCAGGGAATTGAACATAATATTGTCTATAGAGTGCCAATACCGGTTTGGAATTTATTCTTTTATGCAATGTGATACCTATTAAATATCTAAGACCCTTCCGGAAAAATCAATAGCGTAATGTTTAGTTTATCTTGGCTCTCTCTCTCTCTCTCTCTCTCTCTCTCTCTCTCTCTCTCTCTCTCTCTCTCTCTCTCTCTCTCACTACACACACAATGGAAGAGGTAGAATTTCTTTTACCAATTCTTTTGAAAATATTAAAAAAAAAATTAATACAAAGTAAATGTTATTTAAATTTTATTTTAAACTTGAATAAACAGTGAAGCTTCTTTGAATTCTCATGGAAATCACAATGGCAAATTTAATAATGAAGGTTTAATTTAGAAAAAAAAAAAATGTAAAATACCTTCTTAAAAACTTTCATATAAACAAAACTGAAAAAAATATCACTCCCCTAAAAAGTCAAATGAACATATTTAATTACCACGACAAGAATTTTTTGAAATTCCTTCTTATACATTTTGAAACTTTCTTGTAAAGCAATTAAAATAACTTCTTGAAATTCTCATATTATAAAAACTTACTTACAAAAAAAAACCTTATCACTCCGCAAAAAAGTCAAATGGAAATCTTTAATAACCTTGAGAAGAATTCTTAAAACAACTCCTAAATATCTTTTGAAAGTTCCTTTTATCCCTCCATCTAAAAAGTCAAATAAAAAATGTTAAACCTCGAAAATTCTTAAAAAAACAAATTCCTTCGAAATATCTTTTGAAAGATTATTTTAACTCTCAAATAAAAAAAACATAAACTTAAACAAATTATCACTCGCTGTAAAAACAGTATGAAAATCTTTAACAAACTCAAAAAGATTCTTTAAAAAAAACTTCTATCTTTAGAATGTTTCTCATAAAACACTTAAAATACCTTCCCGAAACTCCCATTTATAAAATATTAAAAAACTTTAAAAAAGTTATCACACCCTTTAAAAAGTCAAACGACAAACTTACAACCTCGAGAAGAATTCTAAAAAAAAAAAAAAAAAAAAAAAAAAAAAAAAAAAAAAAAAAAAAAAAAAACTTAACTATCTCCTGCCCTCAGAAAGAAACTTCTCAAGACGACCCTGGATATGAGGGAAAAATAAAAACCTCCTCGACACCTCAAGCAAAGGGGGTTGGGGGAAAACCCCAGAGGGAAAGAAATGTCGTTACGAGAAGGAGATTTTGTTTGTGAATGGAACGTGAAGGAGGTGACGCCCCTGGAAGCAATGACAGTGTGTCAGCCGGCGCTTTTTATCTTTCCTCTTTTCTCCTCCTTTTCTTTTTCCCTCCGACATTCTTATTCGTCCTCTTCTTTCTTTTATTTTTATTTCATCTCTCACATTACTTTATTCTTCCTTACAATCTTCTTGTTATTTTTTTTCTTGTTCGATTTTATTTTTTCTTCTTCTCTATTCGTTCCTACAGTTCACTTTGCATTACTTCTTTTTCTCTCTTCTAATTTATGCATCTCATGTCCCTCAGTTTTTCTCCAGCTATTATGACTTTTCCCCACTGACAACTTCTATCCAGCTGTTGTAACTTTTCCCAAATTCGGTTTTTTTTTCTCTCTGCCAGTTATAACTATTCCCAAACGCTGCCAATTTTTCTCCACCTGTTTCAGCTTTTCCCAAACGCTGGCAATTATTTTCCCTGGCTGCTGTCATTTTTCCAAATGTCTACACTTTCTCCAGCTTTTGTCATTTTTCCAAATGTCGACACTTTCTCCAGCTTTTGTCATTTTTCCAAATGTCGACACTTTCTTCCAAAGGTTTTTTAGTGTCATTTTCCAAATGTCGACACTTTCTCCAGCTTTTGTCATTTTCCAGATGTCGACACCCTCCAGGTTTTTGGTCATTTTTCCAAATGTCGACACTTTCTCCAGCTTTTGTCATTTTTCCAAATGTCGACACTTTCTCCAGCTTTTGTCATTTTTCCAAATGTCGACACTTTCTCCAGGTTTTTGTCATTTTTACCAAATGTCAATATTTCTCCAGCTTTTGCATTTTTCCAAATGTGACACTTTCTCCAGCTTTTGTCATTTTTCCAAATGTCGACACTTTCTCCAGCTTTTGTCATTTTTCCAAATGTCGACACTTTCTCCAGCTTTTGTCATTTTTCCAAATGTCGACACTTTCTCCAGCTTTTGTCATTTTTCCAAATGTCGACACTTTCTCCAGCTTTTGTCATTTTTCCAAATGTCGACACTTTCTCCAGGTTTTTTGTCATTTTTCCAAATGTCGACACTTTCTCCAGCTTTTGTCATTTTTCCAAATGACGACACTCTTCAGGTTTTTTTGTCATTTTTCTAAATGACGACACGTTCTGCAGCTTTTGTCATTTTCCAGATGTCGACACCCTCCAGGTTTTTGGTCATTTTTCCAAATGTCGACACTTTCTCCAGCTTTTGTCATTTTTCCAAATGTCGACACTTTCTCCAGCTTTTGTTCATTTTTCCAAATGTCGACACTTTCTCCAGGTTTTTGTCATTTTTCCAAATGTCGACACTTTCTCCAGATTTTGTCATTTTTCCAAATGTCGACCCTTTCTCCAGCTTTTTTGTCATTTTTCCAAATGTCGACACTCTCTCCAGCTTTTGTCATTTTTCCAAATGTCGACACTTTCTCCAGCTTTTGTCATTTTTCCAAACGTCGACACTTTCTCCAGGTTTTTTGTCATTTTTCCAAATGTCAACACTTTCTCCAGCTTTTGTCATTTTTCCAGATGACGACACTCTCCAGTTTTTTTTTTTTTTGTATTATTATTATTTTACCATGGTGGACATTATTATTATCCAGCCATTGCAACCTTTCCCAAACGCTGCAGCAAATTCCCCCCAAATACTAACACTATACCACCAGCTATTGCAACTTTTCCAGCCGGATCCAGCCGAGGAGAATACCAAGTCGCTTGCACACCTTTAGGAATGACATAAAATGGACCCAGCCTATAAACTCAAATACTGATCTGGCCGGAAGCCTAAATTCACTGTTATCTTCCGAGTCTGTCAAAGAGATAAGAGCCAAATCGATGACTCTAAAGTTGCGGATGTTGGTATAAAGGAAAACGGAAATCTTCTTCCAGGAAAGGTCTGGAACTTCCAGCTTCCTTGTTTTCCAGGATTTCTCTCAATCAAGAGATTAATGGTGTGATTTCCGCCTATCGTCCGAAAAGGATTAGTCGCTGAGAGAGAGAGAGAGAGAGAGACTTACAGACCTTACAGTTCGTTCGGGTTGCCCCAGGTCCCTCAGTGTGAGGCGCCTCTAATGTCTACCAGAGAGTTGCTAGTACATCTTCCGGTATATTTTGCATCTTCCAATCTTGGATGGTCTGGGATGCAGTTTAGATATTTGTCGAGTTTATTCTTAAACACATCTACGCTCACTCCTGATATATTCCTCAGATGAGCTGGGCAAACGCATGAATAGACGCTGCATTATCGATGCTGGTGCGTAGTGGATCAATGTTCTGTGTGCTTCCTTATTTTTCTGGTATAGTTTTGGGCATATTAATATACCTCTGCTTGCTCTTTCTGATATTTTTAGTTCCATGATATTTTCTGTTATTCCTTCATCTGTTTCCATGCCTGAATTATCATGTAGCGTTCTCTCTTCCTTTCTAGACTATATAATTTTAAGGATTGTAGTTCTTTTTCCCAGTAGTCTAGGTCCTTAACTTCTTCTATTCTAGCTGTAAAGGACCTGTGTACACTCTCTATTGTGCAATATCCTTTTGATAGTGTGGGTACCATATCATATTGCAATATTCAAGTGGACTACGAACATATGTTTTATAAAGCATAATCATGTGTTCAGCTTTTCTTGTTTTGAAGTGCCGTAACAACATTCCCATTTTTGCTTTACATTTTGCCAACAGAATGGCTATTTGATCATTGCATAAACATGTTCCTATTCATCATCGCACCAAGGTCTTTAACTGCTTCCTTATTTGTGATTGTCTCATTATTAGGTCCCCTATATGCATATAGCTTTCCTTCTCTGTCTCCATAATTATGATTCAAATTTATCAGAGTTAAATACCATCCTATTTACCTCTGCCCAATCATATACTTTGTTAAGGTCTCTTTGTAGAGCGTTCCTATCTTCATCACAAGTAATTTCTCTACTTATTCTTGTGTCATCAGCGAAACTATCCACTACCGAATCCTTAACATTACTGTCTATGTCTTCAATCATAATAACAAACAATATTGCAGCTAGCACCGTACCTTGTGGCACACCGGATATTACCTTGGTTTCATCCGATTTCTCATCGTTTGCAATAACTATCTGTTTTCTGTGTGTAAAAATTCTTTTAACCATCTTCCTACTTTATCTACGATATTGTGTTTTCTAATTTTTCTTTTGCTAATATATTATGTCTACTTTGTCAAAAGCTTTTGCAAAGTCTAGATACCATCTGTTTCATTTCCGCTTTCATATTTTTGAATATGTTCTCACGGTGGACTAACAGTTGGGTTTGTGTACTTTTTCCGTGTACGAAACCGTGTTGTCCTATATTAAACAAATTATTTTTTATTAAATGTTTCATAATATTTTTCTTCATTACCCTTTTCATACACTTTCATAATATGTGATGTTAGACTCACAGGCCTATAATTACTTGCCTCTAGTCTTGATCCACTTTGAAAGTAGGGGTGATATATGCTAATTGTGCTCATCATAAATCTTGCCTATGTATCTACACTTTGTCTTAATAATATTGCAAGTGGCTTTGCGATAGAATGAACTACTTTCTTTAACAAAATAGCAGGGACTCCATCCGGCCCTGCAGCAGCTCCATTTTTAATTTCATTAATTGCCTGCACAAATATCAGCTTCATTAATTTCTATGTCAGCTAAATATTCACTATTTTCGTCCCTTACTTCTATATCATTATCTTCATTATCTATTCTAGGGGTGAATTCTCTCTTATATCGTTCTGCCAGTATGTTGCAAATTTCCTTTTTTTCATTCGTTAATCTCCCTTCAATTCTCAGAGGGCCTAGGTTTCTATTCTTCTTTTATTCATCTTCTTCGCATATGAGTATAATAGTTTGGGGTTTTGCTTGATATTTAATAGGGTTCTTTTTTCTTCCAAGTCCCGTTTTTCATTTTCTTTTGATTGTATAATCTTTTGTTCTGCCGTTTCTATCTTACTTTTTAGTTCTATAACTTTCCATGCATTTTTTTCTTTTGCAAGACCTTTTTTCCTTTTTTTCCAACTTTCTGATTTTCTGGAACAAGATCCTTCTGTCTCTTGGTATGCATGAATGATGTTTACTTTTCTTCTTCGGTATATATTTATCCACTATTTTCTCTACCAATATATAATATCTCCGTATTTACCCTTATGTCATCACTTACGAAAAGTTATCCCAATCTTTGTTTTAATTCTTCATTAATTTCTGACCATTTTATATTTTTACTGTAGAAGTTGTATTTCCATATCCTTCCCACTTTTTCATTTCTTGCTTATCTCTATTTTCACTTGCTTTGGAATGAACTGTTAATTCTATGACATTATGATCTGAAATACTCGCATTATAAACTATTATTTCTTTAACATAATTCATCTCGTTCACAAATACTAGGTCTAAAGTATTTTCCTTTCTTGTTGGCAGGTGATTTATTTGTTGAATGTTGTATTCTAGTAGCATATCTAATAGCTTTTCAAATTGCCTCTTATCTTCTGCACTACTATTACTCTCTTTTTTATATGTATAAGTACAACCACAGTCTCCTATTCGTTCTTTCCATTCTACGAAAGGAAAGTTGAAGTCACCAGATAGGAGAATAGTCCAGTCCTTGTGATTTCTACATATATCATCCAATTTTTCAATTATTAAGTCAAACTCTTTAGTATTAGGAGGTCTATATATTACTATGTTCATCAATTTTTCAGATTCAAATTCTACCGCTATTAGTTCACATTCTGAGTTACTATATTTCTCATATATTTTTCCTTGTTTTTTGTCTTTCCCATATATTGCGGTTCCCCCTTGATTCCATATTTTTTCTATCTGATCTATAAGTTTGGAACCCTTTTATTTGATCATCATTCCCAGTCTCTTTGGGAATACCAGGTTTCACTTATATTCATTATATCTATTTTCTCGAAACGAGAATGCTTAAATTATCCAAGAAATAAATGAAGGATTGTACTCCTTACGCTTCTTCGACAAGAAACTTCAGCAATGGATAAATTACCTGTCAATAATGAATGAGAGCTACAAGAGCGCACGAAGGAATTAGTAAAATCACACTACAGAAATAAACTGGCTAATCATCCTCCCCTCTATCTATCTGTCTGGATTACTCAGATGACACAGTGTGGCTAATTATCTACCTCTCCATCTATCTATCTGGATTACAAAGAATGTATTATAAACATTACCGTTAAGGAAATATACATACAGCTATATCTTTACCTCCTTCCCCCCGCTCTCCTCCTCCTCCTCCTCCCCCTCCTCCTCCTGCACTCCCTACCCTCCCCCCTACCTACCTTTCAGAGTCGTCGTGGTTCCTGAGCAGCAGCCGGAGCCTGGCTCGGGTGGAGGCGATGGCCTCGTCACCCTCGAACACCTCGGAGCGGGCCCGCTGCAGCATCTCGTTGATCCTGGAGAGCGTCGAGGACCTGCGGACGTTGTCGGCGTTCTTGGGCGCCAGGGAATGCCCGTTGTCCGCCGAAGTCGTCGGGACGTCCCCGCCTCCGCCCCCGCCTCCGCCGCCCTTCCCGTGGGCGGCGGCGGCGGCGTCGTTCGCCTTTGGGGCTCTCGATGATCTGAGGGATCTCGAACTTCCTGTTGGCCCCTAGATGTCCGCGACGCCCGTTGACGTACTCGGGCGGGTCGGGCTTCCTCCTCCAGAGGGGGAGGCTGTCCTGGCTGTAGCCGGGGAGGAGGACTGCCCTGCGGGGGTCGATGAGCGGGGGGGCCATGGCGTTGGAGGTGGTAACCCTCATCGTCGTCGCGTCCGGCCGAAGAAGCCTCGGCCTCGGCGGCCAGCTGCTCGCGCAGTATCTCATCGTCGTCGTCGGGCCAGAGGGGCAGGACGTCCCTCTCCTCACCCCGCACAGAGATGCGGCCGTCGATGTACTCGAAGTCCTCCGACGTCTCACTGTCCTCCTCCAGGAACCATGGCAGGGCGTGGTAGGGATGCTGGAATTTGCGTGGCATACTTCACACCAACCCCATGGCAGCGCTACACGCACGCTCACGCACATACATACATCCAGGCACACGCACGCATGCATACATAGACACGCACACTGACACACGCTGGACGAGATGTTGGGAGGGCTGCCGCTAGTTCATCCTAGCTGTGGGGGCCGCTTTCCAGGGAGATTCTGGAACTCTGGAAATGCATCGTTTTCCGATGGCGCCGTCCTAGAAGAGAAAGGAGAGAGAAATGCATCAGACTCAACGGGACTTTCTGTCAAGTAAATCGATTCGAAACAATATTATTTATCCTCTTCATTTTCACCGAAAGTTTGAAACTTGTTTAGACGCTGAACTAAAGAATACTAATGACCTCTCGTGCAGGAACTGCAATTGTAAGGAGAGGTATTTGTTTTCAAAGCATCCAGATTTAATAATACCTCTTCATATTGATGATCATGATATTATAATAACAGCAGTATTAATTGTTGGTTTTGGTATGAAAATTAAAAAGTAACACCAATCTGAATACATCTGAATAATTTAACCTGTTACAATGATGATTGCCAAATGCAGCACCCAAACAAATATACCCCCAAAATAAAAATGAGAATCGTATATAAATGAAATACAATAAGGAAAATAATTTGCAGTAATAAATCAAACATGCGTAAAAATATTACATAATTTAGTAAAAAAAAAAAAAATAATTAGAACAAAAAGGTACATGGACATGCATGAACAATAATTGAACCATCAGAGGAACACACCTATAACGAAAAACACAAAAAAAGCTAAAATGATATCTTTTATAAATCAACAGACTGATAAGTAAATTGAGAATGGGAGTTAATACTAAACAGTGCACTCCAACAACTATTTCCTGCTTTACATTTATTGAAAAAGTAAAATGCCATTGGAAGATACCCTCTGTAGCCAATTAAAAAAGGAAACGAATTAATTTTGGATATACATGCCACAGAAAAAAGAAAAAAGAAAAATTACTGTGAGAGTTTATATAGTCATATTACTCTTAAGCTCGAATTGGGAAAAAGACAAAGACCGAATTTTCTTCAGCTTCATAAGCAAGATTCTTACTACTATATTTCTGCAGATGCTCACGGCAGGACATTATTTCTCCACTACGTTGCAATTTTTATCCAGAACCCCTTGGCAGCAATAATGGAAGGGGGCGTGGCTTAATTCGCAATGAAAAATTAATACCTGACTCTGCACCATTTTTTTTTTCTGGAGTATCTGGCATTAATACCATTAGGGGGCGTGGCTTGTGTCTTAGCTCGGTTTAAAAGGCCGCAGTTTTCGTCTTAGTACTTTTTAATGATGCGCGTTTTATCTTTTTACTATTTTTTGTTGGAAATCAAGGAAGGGTAAAATTTATTCAATAAACCTTTTAGAACATTAGTTGCTTAACATTATTAGCATAACTATAGTGTATATAAAACATGATTATATGTCATTACTTCTTCGCTAATTACTGTGTTATTGCAAATGAAAATTATAAAAGGTTGCTCCCTTTTTCCCAATAACTGATTGGAACTTCATAAATGTCCTTAGAGCCAGTCAACTTAATAATTAGAGCCAGCTACTTTGTTATTAGCACCTGGTAACACAGATAAGTGCGGTGCTACTCCAGAATTAGTGAGTGCTGCTTCAGAGATAGTTTTAAAATTATGCAAAATGAAGGTTTCTCAGTTGAACTTCAAAGCATAACATCTGCAATCACGACCGTCTGTTTACATTAGGTAATCTTTGAAGGAACAGGTACACTAATAAGAATAATAACATAACATAAAAGTAATACAAACCAAACAAAATTGATAAATTCGTACATTTATGTTTTGTATCATACTAGTATAAAAAAGAACAAAATAATAATCCATTACTATAATGGGTGGGTGGTAAATGTCTGTCTGTCATTCAAATCACGGCCAAACGGCTGGTCAGATGGGCATGAAACTTGGCAGGGTTATGGTGGGGGGGACCCCTAAAATGGTTGTAATGGGGTTTCATCCAAACCTAAACCCCCATCCTTAGTAGGGGGTGGGATGAGAAGGGATTCCCTGAAACGGAGCTGTTTCGGGCCGTGAAACGAGGCTGGTTATTCCCGTATACTTAGTTATTTTACGAATTTCATACATAATTTCTGTACAACTTCCCCGGAGAAAGTTGCGAATATTTCAGCTCGGACGCAATAGAAGATGAAAATTATCATCAATATCCGCAAGATTTTTTAAATAACTTAAATCCATCGGGACTGCCAGTACACAAATTAACATTGAAGAAGTACTGCCCGGTAATGTTGCTTTGGAATTTCGACCTCCGCCGATGGACATTGCAAACGGAACGAGGTACACCATTATATAGCTAAACTCCCGCATCATTGAAGCAGTGATAGCAACGGGCCCTCAAACCGGCAAAAACATCTGTTCATCCCCGGATTCCTCAGATGCCTTCGGATAACCAGTTTCCGTCCAGTACAGCGCAGGCAGCTTTCCCATCAACCTGGCCTTCTCATTCACTGCAAACAAGTCGCAGGGCCAGACTTTGGATCGTGTTGGTGTTTCTGCCGTCACCCATGTTCACGCATGGCCAACTGTATGTGGCGATGAGCAGAGCAACTGACTCTGCCAACTTGAAATTAAGTTGTGGACAAACTGATATTGTGTACAAAGAGGTTCTGTAGTAGGTATGTATAAAAATCACCCTTAACTTAATATTGCTGAACAAATAGTACATATAAATTTTTCACTTCTGCACCCGTATTTTATCACCCATCATAGATGGGTAAGTTTGCTAGTAATAATAATAATAATAATAATAATAATAATAATAATAATAATAATAATAATAATAATAATAATAATCGAAGACCAGAAATATACAGAGACAGGAGAATGACAAACAGAACAGAGGAATGGCACAACAAACCAATGCACGGACAATACATGAGACAGACTAAAGAACTAGCCAGCGATGACACATGGCAATGGCTACTGAGGGGAGAGCTAAAGAAGGAAACTGAAGGAATGATAACAGCGGCACAAGATCAGGCCCTAAGAACCAGATATGTTCAAAGAACGATAGACGGAAATAACATCTCTCCCATATGTAGGAAGTGCAATACGAAAAATGAAACCATAAACCACATAGCAAAAGAATGTCCGGCACTTGCACAGAACCAGTACAAAAAGAGGCATGATTCAGTAGCCAAAAGCCCTCCACTGGACCCAGTGCAAGAAACACCAGCTACCTTGCAGTAATAAGTGGTACGAGCACCAACCTGAGGGAGTGATAGAAAACGATCAGGCAAAGATCCTCTGGGACTATGGGTATCAGAAAAGATAGGGTGATATGTGCAAATAGACCAGACGTGACGTTGATTGGCAAAATCAAGAAAAAAGTATCACTCATTGATGTCGCATACCATGGGACACCAGAGTTGAAGAGAAAGAGAGGGGAAAAAATGGATAAGTATCAAGACCTGAAAATAGAAAAAATAAGAAGGATATGGGATATGCCAGTGGAAATTGTACCCATAATCATAGGAACACTAGGCACCATCCCAAGATCCCTGAAAAAGAATCTAGAAAAACTAGAGCTGAAGTAGCTCCAGGACTCATGCAGAAGAGTGTGATCCTAGAAACGGTGCACATAGTGAGAAAAGTGATGGACTCCTAAGGAGGTAGGATGCAACCCGGAACTCCACACTATAGATACCACCCAGTCGAATTGGAGGACTGTGATAGAGCAAAAAAATAAAAATAAAAAAAAAAAAAAAATTAATAATAATAATATTAATAATAATAATAATAATAATAATAATAGACTTAAATCAAGATAATTACGAATATACATTCATTAATCCTGGTTCGGTATATTACTCAAACTACACATCCACAGCTTTTGTTTGTGTATCGTGCAAAGATTGGTGTAACGCTAGCGTATATCGATATGAAATTTAGAAACTCCTATGCCCAACTATTTCAGCTAGACTATTAAAACTATCTTTATCCTATCTCCATTCGCTCAAGACTAAATTTTGCTGAATAATAACCATCTGCCTAAAGAGCCAATTTCGCTTGATACTTGCCCGGCCGCAAGTTTTTATATTATTTATCATCTTGACTTCACAAGAGCTATTAGGTGAATTCTTTGAGGATGGAAATTAACGTCTGCCCGACTCAGAGAGAGAGAGAGAGAGAGAGAGAGAGAGAGGACCTGGGGAGGGGCAATGTCTGTGAAGTTTGGGCTATTACCCGTTTCACTTTAACAACTTGATTACCGAAGGAATACCTGGGAGAGAGGAGAGATGAGAGGAGAGAGAGAGAGAGATAGAGAGATGAGAGAGAGAGAGAGAGAGAGAGAGAGAGATCATAGGTCGACAATAATAAAGATGTTAACGTTCGTGCATAATTTATAAACACTTTGGACGATTAATAAAGTGTTTATTGTACACGAACTTTTAACAGTTTTATTATTGTGGAGCCCTTAGAATATTGTATAAACTCTCGTGATGAGTTTTTTCCAAGTGGAAGTTACTAACAGGTATCATTAGTGAAAGGCTATACAACTACCTAGAGGAGACAAACACCATCCCCCACCAACAGAAAGGCTGCAAAAGGAAGTGTAGGGGCACAAAAGACCAGCTCCTGATAGACAAAATGGTAATGAAGAACAGTAAGAGAAGGAAAACCAACCTAAGCATGGCATGGATGGCTATAAGAAAGCCTTCGACATGATACCACACACATGGCTAATAGAATGCTGAAAATATATGGGGCAGAGGAAAAAACACCATCAGCTTCCCATCAAAAATACAAATGCTACAAACTGGAATAAACAATACTTACAAGCTCTGGAATAAGACTAGCAGAGGTTAATATCAGGAGAGGGATCTTCCAGGGCGACTCACTGTCCCCCACTACTCTTCGTTGGAGTAGCCATGATTCCCATGACAAAAGTACTACAGAAGATGGATGCCGGGTACCAACTCAAGAAAAGAGGCAACAAAATCAACCATCTGATGTTCATGGACGACATCAAGCTGTATAGTAAGAGCATCAAGGAAGTAGATACCCTAATCCAGACTGTAAGGATTGTATCTGGGGACATCAGGATGGAGTTTGGAATAGAAAAATGCGCCTTAGTCAACATACAAAAAGGCAAAGTAACGAGAACTGAAGGGATAAAGCTACCAGATGGGAGCAAAATCAAAACACATAGATGAGACAGGATACAAATACCTGGGAATAATGGAAAGAGGGGATATAAAACACCAAGAGATGAAGGACACGATCAGGAAAGAATATATGCAGAGACTCAAGGCGATACTCAAGTCAAAACTCCGCCGGAAATATGATAAAAGCTATAAACACATAGGCAGTGCCAGTAATCAGATACAGCGCAGGAATAGTGGAAATAATGGAACGAACAGAACTCCGCAGCATAGATCAGAAAACCAGGAAACATATGACAAAACACAAAGGACTACACCCAAGAGCAAATACGGACAGACTATACATAACACGAAAGGAAGGAGGGAGAGGACTACTAAGTATAGAGAACAGAGCACTGGGGCAATATCTGAAAACCAGTGAAGACGAGTGGCTAAAGAGTGCATGGGAAGAAGGACTAATAAAAGTAGACGAAGACCCAGAAATATACAGAGACAGGAGAATGACAGACAGAACAGAGGACTGGCACAACAAACCAATGCACGGACAATACATGAGACGACTAAAGAACTAGCCAGCGATGACACATGGCAATGGATACTGAGGGGAGAGCTAAGAAGGAAACTGAAGGAATGATAACAGCGGCACAAGATCAGGCCCTAAGAACCAGATATGTTCAAAGTACGATAGACGGAAATAACATCTCTCCCATATGTAGGAAGTGCAATACGAAAAATGAAACCATAAACACATAGCAAGCGAATGTCCGGCACTTGCACAGAACCAGTACAAAAAGAGGCATGATTCAGTGGCAAAAGCCCTCAACTGGAGCCTGTGTGCAAGAAAACACCAGCTACCTTGCAGTAATAAGTGGGTACGAGCACCAACCTGAGAGTGATAGACGATCATGCAAAGATCTCCTGGGACTATGGGTATCAGAACGGATAGGGTGATACGTGCAAATAGACCAGACGTGACGTTGATTGATAAAAATCAAGAAGAAAGTATCACTCATTGCTGTCGCAATACCATGGGACACCAGAGTTGAAGAGAAAGAGAGGGAAAAAATGGATAAGTATCAAGATCTGAAAATAGAAATAAGAAGGATATGGGATATGCCAGTTGGAAATCGTACCCATAATCATAGGAACACTAGGCACGATCCAAGATCCCTGAAAAGGAATCTAGAAAAACTAGAGGCTGAAGTAGCTCCAGGACTCATGAACAAAAGTGTGATCCTAGAAATGGCGCACATAGTAAGAAAAGTGAAGGACTCCTAAGGAAGCAGGATGCAACCCTGAACCAGACACTAAAAAAAAAAAAAAAAAAAAAACAAAAAAAAAAAAAAAAAAAAAAAAAAAAAAAAAAATAATAATAATGGCAGAAGACATGTTCACGATCAGCGATAAAAGCAAGAATGTGGCAGTGACTGATGCGTTGTTCTTCTCTCCGAGCCACCACTGCTATGGAAAACGACTTGAATGTTGGAAAAAAATACAGATAATATATCCTTGAGTCTTGATGAATGCTGAGGACCACGTGCAATTCTGACCAACATTTGCAATGGAAGGGATTATATTCCACGACTTAATTCGCCTCTGCAGTTCAATCCAAGATTTATATCAATTCTGGCAAAGACAAAGAACGTGCCCTCCCCACCGCCTCCAAATACCACCCCCCCCAACCCCAACACACAAATAAAGGGCGTCATCAAAAAGTTTGATAGCGCTAACGCAATTTCATTCATCGAGATTTAATTGGATCAGCGTAAAACGAAAAAGCTGTCCACAATATTGTACCTCACAATACACACACACACACACACACACACAACTGTGGCCCTTTTAAAACAATATTAGTTTTTTATCGTTCGTGACTAAATGAACAGCATCAGTTTTGTTTACGTCGTCAACGGAACTAAATCTTAGTTTGTTTGTTTGTTTTGTTTATTTGTATGGTGTTTTTACGTTGAATGGAACCAGTGGTTATTCAGCAACAAGACCAACGGCTTCACGTGACTTCCGAAATTTCTATCACCAGAAATACACATCTCTGACTCCTCAATGGAATGCCCAAGAATCGAACTCGCGGTCACCGAGGTGGCTGGCTAAGACCATACCGATTACAACACTGAGGCGCTTCTAAATCTTGGTTGTTTCTTGCAATTTCTCTTTTAGAAAGGGATTGATGGCCTTATCATTGCCTCACAAACATATAGAAAATGTTCCTTGACGAAAAAATATTCGAGGTTTTGGATCAATGTGAGTGTTTTAAAATAGGTGGATTACTTTTTAAAAAATATATTGACAATCCAAATGACAGTATTTGATTTGGTTCCAAATTTCTCTTGAAATATTAAGAGTAATTTCTTGTAAATAAAATAATAACCCTCTCATTAAAGGTATTCTTGATGTGAGGTCAATTCAAAATACTGGAATGTATTCTCAGAGCAAAAGAAAAAAAAGTAATTGATAATGGGAATTAAGTTTTCTACGATTGCATTCATTCAATTTAATGAAGATTTCGTCCACAAATAATAACAGTACTTTGAGCAAGAGTAATATCCGTTGCAATATACAAACCATATGATATAACAGACAGCTGAGATATTATTACATTATAATATTCATCAAATATCCTTTGAAAATCTAAAAGCAGGCCTACTCATTACATGAGAAACTGGTTAGTGTCTTCGTAAGGTCGGCCTCTTTTATAAGGTCATACTCTTGGTATGGTCAGTCCGATCAGCCTCTTAGCAGAGGTGGGACTTTTTAAGGTCGCCTCTTAGAAAAGTCAGTTACTTAGTAAGGTCGGTCCCTTAGTAAGGTCAAGTCTCCTTAATGACGCATCTTGCTCAGGCCAGTGTTTAGGTTCTAATTAAGGTCATTCTCTTAGTAATGTCAGTGTCTTCGTAAGATCAGTTTCTTAGAAGGTCAGTGTCTTCTTAAGGTATAGTTTCTTAGTAAGGTCAGTGCCTTCATAAAGTCACAACGTGTGAGTTTCGCATTCCAGGAAGGCGCCCGTGAAATGGGAGAGGAAATGTGGCATTAAAATCACGTTGCAGGGTCGCCCTTTACCCGTCGAAAATCCGATACGACGGGTCTCTCTCTCTCTCTCTCTAACACACGCACACACACAGGCATAAATAGAAGAAAATCATATATTGATGAATTTAAAAACTTTGTATTTCGTTCATAACATGACTCTCTCTCTCTCTCTCTCTCTCTCTGACATAGGTATACTTAATAGCAAAACATAAAAGATTCATTGCATTGCTTTCATAAATTACTCTCACTCTCTCTCTCTCTCTCTCTCTCTCTCTCTTACATTAAGCCACATAATGGAAGAAAAATTCCTAATGTATTCACTTTTAAATGGCCACTCCCCCATAAATCAAAACTCCCAAAGCTATCTGTTATCATCATGCAAACCCATAATCTAGTCAACTTCATACAGCCACTCTCACCCTAAATTAAAATTGCTCTCTCTCTCTCTCTCTCTCATCTCTCTCTCTCTCTCTCTAGCTACCTACCTCCCAGACATTTGCAAGAGGGATCAACATTCCCTATACATCTCCTGGAAGAACTTTTTTAATTCCTTCGTATCTTCGTTCCCTTGGAGAACTG
>NC_061097.1:33507387-33509887 GCF_015104395.2 Macrobrachium nipponense
GGGAATATTATGTAGCATTATATCATTTGTGGTGCGCTATTCATTTGTCTGTATCTGGTATCACTGCAATTAGTCTACGCCATAGCCCGCCATGTTCCAGCTCCTCCAGTGTATAACTTTTATAATTATCATTTTCACGTATTATATGGCTTAAGATTTACGCAAGTGTTTCAGTGAAGCCCTATATTAACTATCTATTGAAAAGATAACAAAGAAGAGAGAGAGAGAGAGAGAGAGAGACTAAACCAACAAAGGACGAAACCTCTTAAACAAATACATAGACCTATCAATTATAAATTCAACAGTCCATCTATTAACTTCAATATTCTCTCTTATCTAAACTAAACACCAGTATAATAACCTCGAGAGGTCATCATGTACCCTTAAATAATGGCAGCATAAAGTAGCACAACGGAGGCTGTATATCTTGGATGGCTGGCAGACAATAGGCAAACTCAAACTGATTCCAGTTTGGGAAATATGAGAGGGCCAGCTGGCGCCATGAGTAGATGATAAAAATTTTAAAAAGTTAATTAATAAGTAAATAAAAAGTTGAAAACACATAAAAAATCGGTGGTGATAAATAGGATTAACTTAAATAGGATATTAAATATAATGAATTAATTAATTTAAAAATTAACAATGCAAAAGTTATAACACAGAGAAGGTGGTTGGTTGTGAATTGTGATAAACTGAATTAGGATAATAAATATATGAATAAATAAATAAATGAATAAAAAATATAATACATGAGAAGTTGGAGGTTTGAACTGTGATACAATGAAATAGGAGAATAAATTAGTAAATAAATCAAAATAAACATATAAATAAATAAAAATATAAAACATGAAAAGGCGGCTGGTGTGAAATGTGATAAAGTGGAGAAGGATAATAAACAAATAAATAAATAACCATACAAATAAATAAAATAAATAAAGTTGCAAAACAAAAAAGGGGTGCCTGGTGTCAAATGCCATATATTAAATACGACAATAAATAAACTGACTAAATAAATAAAGACAAAGTTTCAATAGGAAGTTTTCAACAATAAAAATGAAAGTGGATTAATTACAGAAATGGCGTTCATTTCTCCTCCCTAAAGTGGATGGAAAACTTCTAACTAATTCCAAGTTCAATATAATTCAACATAATCCATATCCATCTCACCAGTGAACTTCAATGAAAAATTAAACCTTTTTTAAAAAAACTCAGAAAATTCGTCTTTAGTATCGTACTTCATCAAACCTAGTGTTTATCTGTATAAATTATTTTGTGTGTTACAAATAGCCTCAAGGAAACTCAACGTTTTAGATTTGCCGTTCTCCAGCCCGGGGCCAAGCTCCCCCTCGCGATTGGCTTTCATATAAGCGAGGGTCTAGCTAAGAAGAGATTAAAGCAAGAAATCTTGAATGAAATAAATGGAATGTTTCTGGAAATGAAAAATGAAATAGTTATAAAATAGTTTTAAATCAATTTCCTACCCATTTGATGAACAGCTCAAATTTTCACAAATTATTTAACGCCTGGAAATCTCAATAAAGGTTAAAATTAAAGATCATACGAATAATTCACACATAAACCTGGTTAGAAATGACATTTCATGACCTCCGCCTATTATGTCTGTGACTTGCTATCCTGAAAGCAGTTCTGGAATAATGTAATTATCATAAAAAAGAAAAGCATTATTAAATTTTTCGATACTGTAAAATATAAGGGCCTAAAATTATAAAACAGATCTTTGACTTCTTTGAGGTAAGTTATATTTGTAAATGACAAGTGACTGATATGATTTTGTTATATAGAAAACGACTGTACCTGATAACCGAACACTATAACCTCAATTACAACACGTTCTCTCTCTCTCCTCTCTCTCTCTCTCCAACCCTCTAGCAAACGTCGCCAAGCATAAAATTATAAAAGGAACCAATTTACCACAGTTAATCCAATATACCCACCAAATGACATTAATCTTCTGACACTTTCAACTTTACTAAGTGGCCAAATTCAATTCGAAGTTCAGTCGACCAACACCCAACTTTCGAACCCAACAAACTGCAATAAGCTCGATCGCAGACCGGGAATAAATCCCCTCTCGGATATGAGAGAGAGAGAGAGAGAGAGAGAGAGAGAGAGACGAGAGATTTTTTGACATTTTTTCATTATACATATAACATTATTATACTAATAAAAAAATCATCAGAAAAAAACATAAAAATCATTAACTTGCGCTGAGAGAGAGAGAGAGAGAGAGAGAGAGAGAGAGAGAGAGAGAGAGAAGAGTCCCAATTTTATCAATGGTGATCGGCATCCCAAAACGGATCGAAGCCAATCCCCTGACAGGAGCAAATTAAAGTTGGGATAAGACCTGGCTTTTCATGTCTCGAAAAATGTCAGCTGCATTGATGCAAATTCGAATTCAATTCAGATGCTTTAGATGAGTTAATTAATGGGTTTTCCGTGGTGAGGAGGTGAGTGATGAGTGAGTGTGTGTGTGTGGTGC
>NC_061097.1:33514887-33539456 GCF_015104395.2 Macrobrachium nipponense
GTCGTTACGAGGAAGGAGATTTTGTTTGTGAATGGAACGTGAAGGAGGTGACGCCCCTGGAAGCAATGACAGTGTGTCAGCCGGCGCTTTTTATCTTTCCTCTTTTTCTCCTCCTTTCTTTTTCCCTCCGACATTCTTATTCGTCCTCTTACGTCCTCTTCTTTCTTTTATTTTTATTTCATCTCCACATTACTTTATTCTTCCTTACAATCTTCTTGTTATTTTTTTTCTTGTTCGATTTTATTTTTTCTTCTTCTCTATTCGTTCCTACAGTTCACTTTGCATTACTTCTTTTTCTCTCTTCTAATTTATGCATCTCATGTCCCTCAGTTTTTCTCCAGCTATTATGACTTTTCCCCACTGACAACTTCTATCCAGCTGTTGTAACTTTTCCCAAATTCGGTTTTTTTTTCTCTCTGCCAGTTATAACTATTCCCAAACGCTGCCAATTTTTCTCCACCTGTTTCAGCTTTTCCCAAACGCTGGCAATTATTTTCCCTGGCTGCTGTCATTTTTCCAAATGTCGACACTTTCTCCAGCTTTGTCATTTTCCAAAATGTCGACACTTTCTCCAGCTTTTGTCATTTTTCCAAATGTCGACACCTTTCTCAGGTTTTTTGTCATTTTTCCAAATGTAAACAACACTTTCTCCAGCTTTGGTCATTTTTCCAAATGTCGACACTCTCCAGCTTTTGTCATTTTTCCAAATGTCGACACTTTCTCCAGCTTTTGTCATTTTTCCAAATGTCGACACTTTCTCCAGCTTTTGTCATTTTTCCAAATGTCGACACTTTCTCCAGGTTTTTTGTCATTTTTCCAAATGTCAACACTTTCTCCAGCTTTTGTCATTTTTCCAAATGTGACACTTTCTCCAGCTTTTGTATTTTTCCAAATGTCGACACTTCTCCAGCTTTTGTCATTTTTCCAAATGTCGACACTTTCTCCAGCTTTTGTCATTTTTCCAAATGTCGACACTTTCTCCAGCTTTTTGTCATTTTTCCAAATGTCGATTTCTTTCTCCAGCTTTTGTCATTTTTCCAAATGTCGACACTTTCTCCAGGTTTTGTCATTTTTCCAAATGTCGACAGTTTCTCCAGCTTTGTCATTTTTCCAAATGTCGACAATTTCTCCAGGTTTTTTTGTCATTTTCGAAATGTCGACACTTTCTACAGCTTTTGTCATTTTTCCAAATGTCGACACTTCTCCAGCTTTGTCATTTTTCCAAATGTCGACACTTTCTCCAGGTTTTTGTCATTTTTTTTCCAAATGTCGACACTTTCTCCACTTTTGTCATTTTTTCCAAATGTTCGACACTTTCCTCCATGTTTTTGTTTCATTTTTCCAAATGTCGACACTTTCCCCTCCAGGCTTTTTGTCATTTTTCAAATGTCGACCTTTCTCCAGCATTTTCCAATGTCGACCCTTTTTTCCTCCAGCTTTTTTGTCATTTTTCCAAATGTCGACACTCTCTCCAGCTTTGTCATTTTCCAAATGTCGACCACTTTCTCCAGCTTTTGTCATTTTTTTCCAAACGTCGACACTTTCTCCGGTTTTTTTGTCATTTTTCCAAATGTCAACACTTTCTCCAGCTTTTTGTCATTTTTCCAGATGACGGACACTCAGTCCAGTTTTTTTTTTTTTTTTTTTTATTATTATTATTTTCCCATGGTGGACATTTTTATTATCCAGCCATTGCAACCTTTCCCAAACGCTGCAGCAAATTCCCCCCCAAATACTAACACTATACCACCAGCTATTGCAACTTTTTCCCAGCCGGATCCAGCCGAGGAGAATACCAAGTCGCTTGCACACCTTTAGGAATGACAAAAAAATGGACCAGCCTATAAACTCAAAAACTGATCTGGCCGGAAGCCTAAATTCACTGTTATCTTCCGAGTCTGTCAAAGAGATAAGAGCCAAATCGATGACTCTAAAGTTGCGGATGTGGTATAAAGGAAAACGGAAATCTTCTTCCAGGAAAGGTCTGGAACTTCCAGCTTCCTTGTTTTTTTTTCCAGGATTTCTCTCAATCAAGAGATTAATGGTGTGATTTCCGCCTATCGTCCGAAAAGGATTAGTCGCTGAGAGAGAGAGAGAGAGAGACCTTACAGACCTTACAGTTCGTTCGGGTTGCCCCAGGTCCCTCAGTGTGAGGCGCCTCTTAATGTCTACCAGAGAGTTGGCTAGTACATCTTCCGGTATATCTTGCATCTTCCAATCTTGGATGGTCTGGGATGCAGTTTAGATATTTGTCGAGCTTATTCTTAAACACATCTACGCTCACTCCTGATATATTCCTCAAATGAGCTGGCAACGCATTGAATAGACGCTGCATTATCGATGCTGGTGCGTAGTGGATCAATGTTCTGTGTGCTTTCCCTTATTTTTCCTGTATAGTTTTGGGCACTATTAATCTACCTCTGCTTGCTCTTTCTGATATTTTTAGTTCCATGATATTTTCTGTTTATTCCTTCTATCTGTTTCCATGCCTGAATTATCATGTAGCGTTCTCTCCTTTCTCTTTTAGACTATATAATTTTAGGATTGTAGTCTTTCCCCAGTAGTCTAGGTCCTTAACTTCTTCTATTCTAGCTGTAAAGGACCTTTGTACACTCTCTGTTGTGCAATATCCTTTTGTATGTGGGTACCTTCTATTGCAATATTCAAGTGGACTACGAACATATGTTTTTATAAAGCATGAATCATGTGTTCAGCTTTTTCTTGTTTTGAAGTGCCGTAACAACATTCCCATTTTTTGCTTTACATTTTGCCAACAGAATGGCTATTTGATCATTGCATAACATGTTCCTATTCATCATCGCACCAAGGTCTTTAACTGCTTCCTTATTTGTGATTGTCTCATTATTAGGTCCCCTATATGCATATAGCTTTCCTTCTCTGTCTCCATAATTTATTGATTCAAATTTATCAGAGTTAAATACCATCCTATTTACCTCTGCCCAATCATATACTTTGTTAAGGTCTCTTTGTAGAGCGTTCCTATCTTCATCACAAGTAATTTCTCTACTTAGTTGCTTGTGTCATCATCCCGCGAAACTACTCACTACCGAATCCTTAACATTACTGTCTATGTCTTCAATCATAATAACAAACAATATTGCAGCTAGCACCGTACCTTGTGGCACACCGGATATTACCTTGGTTTCATCCGATTTCTCATCGTTTGCAATAACTATCTGTTTTCTGTTG
This sequence comes from Macrobrachium nipponense, assembly GCF_015104395.2. Lineage (NCBI taxonomy): Eukaryota > Metazoa > Arthropoda > Malacostraca > Decapoda > Palaemonidae > Macrobrachium > Macrobrachium nipponense. Next base: position 33,518,098 of record NC_061097.1, read on the forward strand.
TGTAAAAATTCTTTTAACCATCTTCCTACTTTATCTACGATATTGTGTTTTCTAATTTTCTTTGCTAATATATTATGGTCTACTTTGTCAAAAGCTTTTGCAAAGTCTAGATAAACCACATCTGTTTCATTTCCGCTTTTCATATTTTTGAATATGTTCTCACGGTGGACTAACAGTTGGGTTTGTGTACTTTTTCCGGGTACGAAACCGTGTTGTCCTATATTAAACAAATTATTTTTTATTAAATGTTTCATAATAGTTTTTTCTTCATTACCCCTTTCATACACTTCATAATATGTGATGTTAGACTCACAGGCCTATAATTACTTGCCTCTAGTCTTGATCCACTTTGAAAGTATGGGGGTGATATATGCTAATTTGTGCTCATCATAAATCTTGCCTGTATCTACACTTTGTCTTAATAATATTGCAAGTGGCTTTGCGATAGAATGAACTACTTTCTTTAACAAAATAGCAGGACTCCATCCGGCCCTGCAGCAGCTCCATTTTTATTTCATTAATTGCCTGCACAATATCAGCTTCATTAATTTCTATGTCAGCTAAATATTCACTATTTTCGTCCCTTACTTCTATATCATTATCTTCATTATCTATTCTAGGGGTGAATTCTCTCTTATATCGTTCTGCCAGTATGTTGCAAATTTCCTTTTTTTCATTCGTTAATCTCCCTTCAATTCTCAGAGGGCCTATTTCTATTCTTCTTTTATTCATCTTCTTCGCATATGAGTATAATAGTTTGGGGTTTTGCTTGATATTTAATAGGGTTTTTTTCTTCCAAGTCCCGTTTTTCATTTTCTTTTGATTGTATAATCTTTTGTTCTGCCTTTTCTATCTTACTTTTTAGTTCTATAACTTTCCATGCATTTTTTTCTTTTGCAAGACCTTTTTTCCACTTTCTGATTTTCTGGAACAAGATCCTTCTGTCTCTTGGTATGCATGAATGATGTTTACTTTTCTTCTTCGGTATATATTTATCCACTATTTTCTCCAATATTTTATATATCTCCGTATTTATTACCCTGTCATCACTTACGAAAATGTTATCCCAATCTTTGTTTAATTCTTCATTATTTTCTGACCATTTTATATTTTTACTGTAGAAGTTGTATTTTCCATAATCCTTCCCACTTTTTCATTTCTTGCTTATCTCTATTTTCACTTGCTTTGGAATGAACTGTTAATTCTATGACATTATGATCTGAAATACTCGCATTATAAACTATTATTTCTTTAACATAATTCATCTCGTTCACAAATACTAGGTCTAAAGTATTTTCCCTTTCTTGTTGGCAGGTGATTTATTTGTTGAATGTTGTATTCTAGTAGCATATCTAATAGCTTTTTCAAATTGCCTCTTATCTTCTGCACTACTATTACTCTCTTTTTTATATGTATAAGTACAACCACAGTCTCCTATTCGTTCTTTCCATTTCTACGAAAGGAAGTTGAAGTCACCAGATAGGAGAATAGTCCAGTCCTTGTGATTTCTACATATATCATCCAATTTTTTCAATTATTAAGTCAAACTCTTTAGTATTAGGAGGTCTATATATTACTATGTTTCATCAATTTTTCAGATTCAAATTCTACCGCTATTAGTTCATATTCTGAGTTACTATATTTCTCATATATTTTTCCTTGTTTTTTGTCTTTCCCATATATTGCGGTTCCCCCTTGATTCCTATTTTTTCTATCTGATCTATAAGTTTGGAACCCTTTTATTTGATCATCATTCCCAGTCTCTTGGGAATACCAGGTTTCACTTATATTCATTATATCTATTTTCTCGAAACGAGAATGCTTAAATTATCCAAGAAATAAATGAAGGATTGTACTCCTTACGCTTCTTCGACAAGAAACTTCAGCAATGGATGAATGAGAGCTACAAGAGCGAATGAAGGAATTAGTAAATCACACTACAGAAATAAACTGGCTAATCATCCTCCCCTCTATCTATCTATCTGGATTACTCAGATAACACAGTGTGGCTAATTATCTACCCCTCCATCTATCTATCTGGATTACTAAGAATGTATTATAAACATTACCGTTAAGGAAATATACATACAGCTATATCTTTACCTCCTCCTCCTCCCCCCCCCCTCTCCTCCTCCTCCTCCCTCCTCCTCCTCCTCCTCCTCCTCCTCCTCCTCCTCCTGCACTCCCTACCCTCCCCCCTACCTACCTTTCAGAGTCGTCGTGGTTCCTGAGCAGCAGCCGGAGCCTGGCTCGGGTGGAGGCGATGGCCTCGTCGCCCTCGAACACCTCGGAGCGGGCCCGCTGCAGCATCTCGTTGATCCTGGAGAGCGTCGAGGACCTGCGGACGTTGTCGGCGTTCTTGGGCGCCAGGGAATGCCCGTTGTCCGCCGAAGTCGTCGGACGGACGTCCCCGCCTCCGCCCCCGCCTCCGCCGCCCTTCCCGTGGGCGGCGGCGGCGTCGTTCGCCTTGGGGCTCTCGATGATCTGCGGGATCTCGAACTTCCTGTTGGCCCTCGACGTCCGCGACGCCCCGTTGACGTACTCGGGCGGGTCGGGCTTCCTCCTCCAGAGGGGGAGGCTGTCCTGGCTGTAGCCGGGGAGGAGGACTGCCCTGCGGGGGTCGATGAGCGGGGGGGCCATGGCGTTGGAGGTGGTCACCTCCTCGTCGTCGCGTCCGGCCGAAGAAGCCTCGGCCTCGGCGGCCAGCTGCTCTCGCATTATCTCATCGTCGTCGTCGGGCCAGAGGGGCAGGACGTCCCTCTCCTCTCCCCGCACATAGATGCGGCCGTCGATGTACTCGAAGTCCTCCGACGTCTCACTGTCCTCCTCCAGGAACCATGGCAGGGCGTGGTAGGGATGCTGGAATTTGCGTGGCATACTTCACACCAACCCCATGGCAGCGCTACACGCACGCTCACGCACATACATACATCCAGGCACACGCACGCATGCATACATAGACACGCACACTGACACACGCTGGACGAGATGTTGGGAGGGCTGCCGCTAGTTCATCCTAGCTGTGGGGGCCGCTTTCCAGGGAGATTCTGGAACTCTGGAAATGCATCGTTTTCCGATGGCGCCGTCCTAGAAGAGAAAGGAGAGAGAAATGCATCAGACTCAACGGGACTTTCTGTCAAGTAAATCGATTCGAAACAATATTATTTATCCTCTTCATTTTTCAACCGAAAGTTTAAAACTTGTTTAGACGCTGAACTAAAGAAGACTAATGACCTCTCGTGCAGGAACTGCAATTGTAAGGAGAGGTATTTTTTGTTTTTCAAAGCATCCAGATTCAATAATACCTCTTCATATTGATGATCATGATATTATAATAACAGCAGTATTAATTGTTGGTTTTGGTATGAAAATTAAAAAGTAACACCAATCTGAATACATCTGAATAATTTAACCTGTTACAATGATGATTGCCAAATGCAGCACAGAAACAAATATACCCCCAAAATAAAAATGAGAAACGTATATAAATGAAATACAATAAGGAAAATAACCTTACAGTAATAAATCAAACATGCGTAAAATATTACATAATTTATATAAAAAAAATATTTAGAACAAAAAGGTACATGAACATACCATGAACAATAATTAAACCATCAGAGGAACACACCTATAACGAAAAACACAAAGAGCTAAATTATATCTTTTATAAATCAACAAACTGATGAGTAAATTGAGAATGAGAGCTTAATACTAACAGTGCACTCCAACACCTATTTCCTGCTTTACATTTATTGAAAAAGTAAAATGCCATTGGAAGATACCCTCTGTAGCCAGTTAAAAAAGGAAAACGAATTAATTTTGGATATACATGCCACAGAAAAAAGAAAAAATTACTGTGTGAGTTTATATAGTCATATTACTCTTACGCTCGAATAGGGAAAAGACAAAGACCGAATTTTCTTCAGCTTCATAAGCAAGATTCTTACTACTATATTTCTGCAGATGCTCACGGCAGGACATTATTTCTCCACTACGTTGCAATTTTTATCCAGAACCCCTTGGCAGCAATAATGGAAGGGGGCGTGGCTTAATTCGCGATGAAAAATTAATACCAGACTCTGCACCAATTTTTTTTCTGGGACTATTTGGCATTAATACCATTAAGGGGGCGTGGCTTGTGTCTTAGCTCGGTTTAAAAGGCCGCAGTTTTCGTCTTAGTACTTTTTAATGAAGCGCGTTTATCTTTTACTATTTTTTGTTTTAAATCAAGGGTAAAATTTATTCAAGAAACCTTTTAGAACATTAGCTGCTCAACATTATTAGCATAACTATAGTGTATATAAAACATGATTAGATGTCTTCTTCGCTAATTACTGTGTTATTGCAAATGAAAATTGTAAAAGGTTGCTCCCTTTTTCCCAATAACTGATTGGAACTTCCTCAAATGTCATAAGAGCCAGACAACTTAATAATTAGAGCCAGCTACTTTGTTATTAGCACCTGCTAACACTAGATAAGTGCGTGCTATTCCAGAATTAGTGGGTGCTGCTTCAGAGTTACTTTTAAAATTATGCAAAATGAAGGTATCTCAGTTGAACTTCAAAACATAACATCTGCAATCACGACCGTCTGTTACATTAGGTAATCTTTGAAGGAACAGGTACACTAATAATAATAATAACATACATAAAGTAATATAAATACAATTATAAATTCGTACATCCTGTTTTGCATATACTGGTATAAATAATAATAATAATCATACTATAATGGGCGTAATGTCTGTCTGTCTGTCTATCATTCAATCACGGCCAAACGGCTGGTCAGATGGGCATGAAACTTGGCAGGGTTATGGTGGGGACCCCTAAGATGGTTTGTAATAGGGTTTCATCCAACCTAACCCCCTCCTTTGTAGGGGGTGGGGGTGAGAAGGGATTCCCTGAAACGGAGTTGTTTCTGGCCGTGAAACGAGGCTGGCTGTTCCCGTAGACTTAGTTACTTTACGAATCTTTATACATAATTTCTGTACAACTTCCCCGGAGAAAGTCGGGAATATTTCAGGTCGGACACAATAGAAGATGAAAATTATCATCAATATCCGCAAGAGACACAATAGAAGATGAAAATTATCATCAATATCCGCAAGATTTTTTGAATAACTTAAATCCATCGGGACTGCCAGTGCACAAAATAACGTTGAAGAAGTACTGCCCGGTAATGTTGCTTTGGAATTTCGATCCTGCCAATGGACATTGCAACGGAACGAGGTGCACCATTATGGAGCTAAACTCCGTCATCGAAATAGCAACGGGCCCTCACACCGGCAAACGTCTGTTCATCCCCCCGATTCCTCTGATGCCTTCGGACAACCAGTTTCCGTTCCAGTTACGGTGCAGGCAGTTTCCCATCAACCTGGCCTTCTCATTCACTGCAAACAAGTCGCAGGGCCAGACTTTGGATCGTGTTGGTGTGTTTCTGCGGTCACCCATGTTCACGCATGGCCAACTGTATGTGGCGATGAGCAGAGCAACTGACTCTGCCATCTTGAAATTAAGTTGTGGACAAACTGATAATATTGTGTACAAAGAGGTTCTGTAGTAGGTATGTATAAAAATCGCCCTTATTTTAATATTGCTGAACAAATAGTACATATAAATGTTTCACTTCTGCACCCATATTTTATCACCCACCATAGATGTGTAAGTTTGCTAATAATAATAATAATAATAATAATAATAATAATCAATAATAAAATAATCAATAATAGAATAAAAATGGGTGGCCCGGCCGTGGAGGAGGGGTTGGGTTTAGGTCGTCAATAGACTTAAGTCAAAGTTAAGCAACATTGGGGCTGGTCAGTCGTTGGATGGGTGACCGCTCTCCTCGGCGTTGATTCCTTGGGAAGGATCTTTACCATATTTCCTCAGTCTACTCAGCTGTAAATGAGTACCTATCCCTGATGGGGTTAGGGTCCAGCTATGGGTTAAATAGCAAACTCAGCAATGATGGAAAGAAATGAAGGAATAAACGACAACGACGTAAATGGAACCTCTGGCAACAGAGGAGCTACGTCCGGCAACCAGGTATTCAACCCAATTGTAGGGGAAGACGGTCAGGTACTTGGAGGTCGTCATCCAGCAACTGATCACCACAACGACAGTAATCAACAGCCTGAGATTATTAGGGCTGACAGTAGGTCAAAAGGAAGAAATATGGACAAGAGAACGAAAATAAGGAAATATGGAGATGCTACACCAGAAGCAACCCGACGGAAAGAGGATATAGAAGAAGATTGGTAAACATCTGGAATGAGAGAATAACTACCCCCAAACAGAGCAGAGGCTGGGCAGACCAAGTAAGGAACATAAAGAAAAAGAACTGGCTCTCCCCAACAGAAAGAGAAGAACTGGAAAGGGAAATGTCACACGACAACGAATTACACGAAGACGAACTGAGAGACGATGCCACAGAAGACGACAGGGAGGATGAGGTATCAAAAACAACGACACACGAAGAAACACCGACGAAGTAACAGAGAGGACGGAATGGGTAGAAAGATTAGACAATGGATGGAGCCAGATACAGAGAGAACAAAGATCCCCTCCATGAAAGCCTACAACCAACCAAGAAATTAAGGAGAAAACAAGTGAGGTAAGAAATAATGGGCCTAATACACACCACCAGTATCACAGAAACAAATAACTTGACATATGCAGGAGCAAGATTAGTAGCAGAACTGATGGGGATTCGAACACCAACACCACCAGCACAACCAACCCAACAGAAACCAAAACAGCAACCTCCTTGGAAAAGCAAATCATGGTGATGAGATCTGACTTGAGTAAACTGAAAGAGATGGCAGCAAAAAAAGGCTAAGAAGCAAGAAAACAAGGAGGAACTCAACGAGAAATACAAAGTACAAGAGAGGGGACTAAACAACACAATAGAAGATGTAAAACAAGAGGCTTAAGGCCAAAGCCACACAAGATCCAACGGTACATGAACAGGAATAAGGGATACCAACAGAACAAACTATTCGGCACCAACCAGAAAAGACTATACAGCCAACTAAGAGGGGAAGACAACCACCAGAAATTCCTGAAGCCGAACCAAGTAAGAGACTCTGGGAAAACATATGGAGCAATCCGGTATCACACAACAAACATGCAACATGGCTCCAGGAAGTCAAGGAAGAACAAACAGGGAGAATAAAACAAAGATTCACAGAGATCAACGAACAGACACAGTCAGGACACCAACTAAAGAAAATGCCAAACTGGAAAGCCCCAGGTCCCGATGAAGTCCATGGATACTGGCTCAAAAAACTTCAAGGCCCATACACCACGAATAGCAGAACAACTCCAGCATTATATCTCAAATCACCAAGCACCCAAATGGATGACCACAGGAAGAACATCCTTAGTACAAAAAGACAAGAGTAAGGGAAATATAGCCAGTAACTACAGGCCTATCACCTGCCTACCAATAATGTGGAAGTTACTAACAGGTATCATCAGTGAAAAGCTATACAACTACCTAGAGGAGACAAACACCATCCCCACCAACAGAAAGGCTGCAGAAGGAAGTGTAGGGGCACAAAAGACCAGCTCCTGATAGACAAAATGGTAATGAAGAACAGTAAGAGGAAAACCAACCTAAGCATGGCATGGATAGACTATAAGAAAGCCTTTGACACTGATACCACACACATGGCTAATAGAATGCCTGAAATATATGGGGCAGAGGAAAACACCATCAGCTTCCTCAAAAATACAATGCGCAACTGGAATACAATACTTACAAGCTCTGTAATAAGACTAGCAGAGTTAATACAGGAGAGGGATCTTCCAGGGCGACTCACTGTCCCCACTACTCTTCGTAGTAGCCATGATTCCCATGACAAAAGTACTACAGAAGATGGATGCCGGGTACCAACTCAAGAAAAGAGGCAACAAAATCAACCATCTGATGTTCATGGACGACATCAAGCTGTATGGTAAGAGCATCAAGGAAATAGATACCCTAATCCAGACTGTAAGGATTGTATTTGGGGACATCAGGATGGAGTTTGGAATAGAAAAATGCGCCTTAGTCAACATACAAAAAGGCAAAGTAACGAGAACTGAAGGGATAAAGCTACCAGATGGGAGCAACATCAAACACATAGATGAGACAGGATACAAATACCTGGGAATAATGGAAGGAGGAGATATAAAACACCAAGAGATGAAGGACACGATCAGGAAAGAATATATGCAGAGACTCAAGGCGATACTCAAGTCAAAACTCAACGCCGTAAATATGATAAAAGCCATAACACATGGGCAGTTGCCAGTAATCAAATACAGCGCAGGAATAGTGGAATGGACGAAGGCAGAACTCCGCAGCATAGATCAGAAAAACCAGGAAAACAAATGACAATACACAAAGCACTACACCCAAGAGCAAATACGGACAGACTATACATAACACGAAAGGAAGGAGGGAGAGGACTACTAAGTATAGAGGACTGCGTCAACACGAGAACAGAGAACTGGGGGCAATATCTGAAAACCAGTGAAGACGAGTGGCTAAAGAGTGCATGGGAAGAAGGACTAATAAAAGTAGACGAAGACCCAGAAATATACAGAGACAGAACAATGACAAACAGAACAGAGGACTGGCACAACAAACCAATGCACGGACAATACATGAGACAAACTAAAGAACTAGCCAGCGATGACAATTGGCAAATGGCTACAGAGGGGAGAGCTAAAGAAGGAAACTGAAGGAATGATAACAACGGCACAAGATCAGGCCCTAAGAACCAGATATGTTCAAAGTACGATAGACGGAAATAACATCTCTCCCATATGTAGGAAGTGCAATACGAAAAATGAAACCATAAACCACTAGCAAGCGAATGCCCGGCACTTGCACAGAACCAGTACAAAAAGAGGCATGATTCAGTGGCAAAAGCCCTCCACTGGAGCCTATGCAAGAAACATCAGCTACCTTGCAGTAATAAGTGGTACGAGCACCAACCTGAAGGAGTGATAGAAAACGATCACGCAAAGATCCTCTGGGACTATGGTATCAGAACGGATAGGGTGATACGTGCAAACAGACCAGACGTGACGTTTGATTGACAAAGTCAAGAAGAAAGTATCACTCATTGATGTCGCAATACCATGGGGACACCAGAGTTGAAGAGAAAGAGGCGGGAAAAAAATGGATAAGTATCAAGATCTGAAAATAGAAATAGAAGGATATGGGATATGCCAGTGGAAAATCGTACCCATAATCATATGAGCACTAGGCACGATCCCAAGTTACCCTGAAAAGGAATCTAGAAAACCTAGAGGCTGGAAGTAGCTCCAGGACTCATGCAGAAGATGTGATCCTAGAAACGGCACACATAGTAAGAAAAAGTGATGGACTCCTAAGGAGGCAGGATGCAACCCGGAACCCCACACTATAAAATACCACCCAGTCAAATTGGAGGACTGTGATAGAGCAAAAAAAAAAAAACAAAAAAAAATAATAATTATAGACAAAATGGTAATGAAGAACAGTAGGAGAAGGGAAACCAACCTAAGCATGGCATGGATAGACTATAAGAAAGCCTTCGACATGATACCACACACATGGCTAATAGAATGCCTGAAAATATATGGGGCAGAGGAAAACACCATCAGCTTCCTCAAAAACACAATGCGCAACTGGAATACAATACTTACAAGCTCTGGAATAAGACTAGCAGAGGTTAATATCAGGAGAGGGATCTTCCAGGGCGACTCACTGTCCCCACTACTCTTCGTAGTAGCCATGATTCCCATGACAAAAGTACTACGAGAAATGGATGCCGCGGGTACCAACTCAAGAAAAGAGGCAACAAAATCAACCATCTGATGTTCATGGACGACATCAAGCTGTATGGTAAGAGCATCAAGGAAATAGATACCCTAATCCAGACTGTAAGGATTGTATTTGGGGACATCAGGATGGAGTTTGAATAGAAAAATGCGCCTTAGTCAACATACAAAAAGGCAAAGTAACGAGAACTGAAGGGATAAGGCTACCAGATGGAGCAACATCAAACACATAGATGAGACAGGATACAAATACCTGGGAATAATGGAAGGAGGGGATATAAAACACCAAGAGATGAAGGACACGATCAGGAAAGAATATATGCAGAGACTCAAGGCGATACTCAAGTCAAAACTCAACGCCGGAAATATGATAAAAGCCATAAAACACATGGGCAGTGGCCAGTAAGTAATCAGATACAGCGCAGGAATAGTGGAATGGACGAAGGCAGAACTCCGCAGCATAGATCAGAAAACCAGGAAACATATGACAATAGACAAAGCACTACACCCAAGAGCAAATACGGACAGACTATACATAACACGAAAGGAAGGAGGGAGAGGACTACTAAGTATAGAGGACTGCGTCAACACCGAGAACAGAGCACTGGGGCAATATCTGAAAACCAGTGAAGACGAGTGGCTAAAGAGTGCATGGGAAGAAGGACTAATAAAAGTAGACGAAGACCCAGAAATATACAGAGACAGGAGAATGACAGACAGAACAGAGGACTGGCACACAAACCAATGCAAGGACAATACATGAGACAGACTAAAGAACTAGCCAGCGATGACAATTGGCAATGGTTACAGAGGGGAGAGCTAAAGAAGGAAACTGAAGGAATGATAACAGCGGCACAAGATCAGGCCCTAAGAACCAGATATGTTCAAAGAACGATAGACGGAAATAACATCTCTCCCATATGTAAGAAGTGCAATACGAAAAATGAAACCATAAACCACATAGCAAGCGAATGCCCGGCACTTGCACAGAACCAGTACAAAAAGAGGCATGATTCAGTGGCAAAAGCCCTCCACTGGAGCCTGTGCAAGAAACATCAGCTACCTTGCAGTAATAAGTGGTACGAGCACCAACCTGAGGGAGTGATAGAAAACGACCACGCAAAGATCCTCTGGGACTATGGAATAAGGACGGATAGGGTGATACGTGCAAACAGACCAGACGTGACGTTGATTGACAAAGTCAAGAAGAAAGTATCACTCATTGATGTCGCAATACCATGGGGCACCAGAAGTTTCAAAGAAGGAAAGAGAGGGAAAAAAATGGATTAAAGTATCAAGATCTGAAAATAGAAATAAGAAGGATATGGGATATGCCAGTGGAAATATTACCCATAATCGTGAAAGTACTAGGCGCACGATCCCAAGATCCACCCTGAAAAGGAATCTAGAAAAAACTAGAGGCTGAAGTAGCTCCGGGCCTCATCAGAAGAGTGTGATCCGAGAAACGGCACACATAGTAAGAAAAGTGATGGACTCCTAAGGAGGCAGGATGCAACCCGGAACCCCACACTATAAATACCACCCAGTCGAATTGGAGGACTGTGATAGAGCAAAAAAAAAAAATAAATAAATAAATAAATAATAATAATAATAATCGAAGACCTAGAAATATACAGACAGGAGAATGACAAACAGAACAGAGGAATGGCACAACAAACCAATGCACGGACAACACATGAGACAGACTAAAGAACTAGCCAGCGATGACACATGGCAATGGCTACTGAGGGGAAAGCTCAAGAAGGAAACTGAAGAAATGATAACAGCGGCAAAAGATCAGGCCCTAAGAACCAGATATGTTCAAAGAACGATAGATGGAAATAACATCTCTCCTATATGAGGAAGTGCAATACAAAAAATGAAACCATAAACCACACAGCAAGCGAATGTCCGGCACTTGCACAGAACCAGTACAAAAAGAGGCATGATTCAGTAGCAAAAGCCCTCCACTGGAGCCTGTGCAAGAAACACCAGCTACCTTGCAGTAATAAGTGGTACGAGCACCAACCTGATGGAGTGATAGAAAACGATCAGGCAAAGATCCTCTGGGACTATGGTATCAGAAAAGATTAGGGTGATAAGTGCAAAATAGACCAGACGTGACGTTGATTGACAAAATCAAGAAGAAAGTATCACTCATTGATGTCGCAATACCATGGGACACAAGAGTTGAAGAGAAAGAAAGGGAAAAAAGGATAGTATCAAGATCTGAAAATAGAAATAAGAAGGATATGGGATATGCCAGTGGAAATTGTACCCATAATCATAGGAACACTAGGCACGATCCCAAGATCCCTGAAAAGGAATCTGGAAAAACTAGAGGCTGAAGTAGCTCCAGGACTCATGCAGAAGAGTGTGATCCTAGAAACTGCGCACATAGTAAGAAAAGTGATGGACTCCTAAGGATGCAGGATGCAACCCGGAATTCCACACTATAAATACCACCCAGTCGAATTGGAGAATTGTGATAGAGCAAAAAAAAAAAATAATAATAATATAAATAATAATAATAATAATAATAATAATAATAATAGACTTAAATCAAGATAATTACGAATATACATTCATTAATCCTGTTCTGTATATTACTCAAACTACACATCCACAGCTTTTGTTTGTGTATGACAACTAATTTCTGCTAGACTATTAAAACTATCTTTATCCTCTCTCCATTCGCTCAAGACTAAATTTTGCTGAATAATAACCATCTGCCTAAAGAGCCAATTTCGCTTGATACTTGCCCGGCCGCAAGTTTTTATATTATTTATCATCTAGACTTCACAAGAGCTATTAGGTAAATTCTTTGAAGATGGAAATTAACGTCTGCCCGACTCAGAGAGAGAGAGAGAGAGAGAGAGAGAGAGAGAGAGAGACTGGGGCAATGTCTGTAAAGTTTGGGCAATTACCCGTTTCACTTTAACAACTTGATTACCGAAGGAATAACTTGGAGAGAGAGAGAGAGAGAGAGAGAGAGAGAGAGAGAGAGAGAGAGAGAGAGAGAGAGAGAGAGATCATAGGTCGACAATAATAAAGATGTTAAACGTTCGTGCATAATTTATAAACACTTTGGACGATTAATAAAGTGTTTATTGTACACGAACTTTTAACATTTTTATTATTGTGGAGCCCTTAGAATATTGTATAAACTCTTGTGATGAGCTTTTTCCAAAATAATAATAATAATAATAATAATAATAATAATAATAATAATAATAATAAGTGGAAGTTACTAACAAGTATCATTAGTGAAAGGCTATACAATTACCTAGAGGAGACAAACACCATCCCCCACCAACAGAAAGGCTGCAGAAGGAAGTGTAGGGGCACAAAAGACCAGCTCCTGATAGACAAAATGGTAATGAAGAACAGTAAGAGAAGGAAAACCAACCTAAGCATGGCATGGATAGGCTATAAGAAAGCCTTCGACATGATACCACACACATGGCTAATAGAATGCCTGAAAATATATGGGGCAGAGGAACACCATCAGCTTCCTCAAAAATACAATGCGCAACTGGTAATACAATACTTACAAGCTCTGGAATAAGAATAGCAGAGGTTAATATCAGGAGAGGGATCTTCCAGGGCGACTCACTGTCCCCACTACTCTTCGTAGTAGCCATGATTCCCATGACAAAAGTACTACAGAAGATGGATGCCGGGTACCAACTCAAGAAAAGAGGCAACAAAATCAACCATCTGATGTTCATGGACGACATCAAGCTGTATAGTAAGAGCATCAAGGAAATAGATACCCTAATCCAGACTGTAAGGATTGTATCTGGGGACATCAGGATGGAGTTTGGAATAGAAAAATGTGCCTTAGTCAACAGGACAAAAAGGCAAAGTGGGAACGAGAACTGAAGGGATAAAGCCACCAGATGGGAGCAACATCAAACACATAGATGAGACAGGATACAAATACCTGGGAATAATGGAAGGAGGGGATATAAAACACCAAGAGATGAAGGACACGATCAGGAAAGAATATATGCAGAGACTCAAGGCGATACTCAAGTCAAAACTCCGCCGGAAATATGATAAAAGCCATAAACACATAGGCAGTGCCAGTAATCAGATACAGCGCAGGAATAGTGGAATGGACGAAGGCAGAACTCCGCAGCATAGATCAGAAAAACCAGGAGACATATGGACAAAATACAAAAGGACTACACCCAAGAGCAAATACGGACAGACTATACATAACACGAAAGGAAGGAGGGTAGAGGACTACTAAGTATAGAGAAACAGAGCACTGGGCAATATCTGAAAAACCAGTGAAGACGAGTGGCTAAAGAGTGCATGGGAAGAAGGACTAATAAAAGTAGACGAAGACCCAGAAATATACAGAGACAGGAGAATGGACAGACAGAACAGAGGACTGGCACAACAAACCAATGCACGGACAACATGAGACAGACTAAATAACTAAGCCAGCGATGACACATAGCAATGGCTACTGAGGGGAGAGCTAAAGAAGGAAACTGAAGGAATGATAACAGCGGCACAAGATCAGGCCCTAAGAACCAGATATGTTCAAAGAACGATAGATGGAAATAACATCTCTCCCATATGTAGGAAGTGCAATACGAAAAATGAAACCATAAACCACATGGCAAGCGAATGCCTGGCACTTGCACAGAACCAGTACAAAAAGAGGCATGTTCAGTGGCAAAAGCCCTCCACTGGAGCCTGTGCAAGAAATATCAGCTACCTTGCAGTAATAAGTGGTACGAGCACCAACCTGAGGGAGTGGATGATAGAAAACGATCATGCAAAGATCCTCTGGGGACTATGGTATCAGAACGGATAGGGTGATACGTGCAAATAGACCAGACGTGACGATGATTGACAAAGTCAAAAAGAAAGTATCACTCACTGATGTCGCAATACCATGGGACACCAGAGTTGAAGAGAAAGAGGGAAAAAATGGATAAGTATCAAGATCTGAAAATAGAAATAAGAAGGATATGGGATATGCCAGTGGAAATCGTACCCATAATCATAGGAACACTAGGCACGATCCCAAGATCCCTGAAAAGGAATCTAGAAAAACTAGAATCTGAAGTAGCTCCAGGACTCATGCAAAAGTGTGATCCTAGAAATGGCGCACATAGTAAGAAAAGTGAAGGACTCCTAAGGAGGCCAGGATGCAACCCGGAACCACACACTAAAAAAAAAAAAAAAATAAAAAAAAAAAAAAAAAAATAATAATAATAATAATAATAATAATAATAATAATATTAATAATAATAATAATGGCAGAAGACATGTTCACGATTCAGCGATAAAAGCAAGAATGTGGCAGTGACTGATGCGTTGTTCTTCTCTCTCGAGCCACCCACTGCTATGGAAAACGACTTGAATGTTGGAAAAAATACAGATAATATATCCTTCAGTCTTTATGAATGCTGAGGACCGCGTGCAATTCTGACCAACATTTGCAATGGAAGGGATTATATTCCACGACTTAATTCGCCTCTGCAGTTCATGCAAGATTTATATCAATTCTGGCAAAGACAAAGAACGTCCCCTTCCCCCTTCCTCCAACTACACAACCCCCCCCCCCCCCCCGCCAACACCACAATAAACGTTGGCTCACAAAAAGTTTGCTAGCTAACGCAATTTCATTCATCGAGATTTAATTGGATCAGCGTAAAACGAAAAGCTGTCCACAATATTGTACCTCACATACACACACACACACACACAACTGGGCCCATGGTTTTCCCAAAACAATATTAGTTTTTTATCGTTCGTGACTAAATGAAAAACAGCATCAGTTTTGTTTACGTCGTCAACGGGAAACTAAATCTTAGTTTGTTTGTTTGTTTATTTGTATGGTGTTTTTACGTTGAATGGAACCAGTGTTATTCAGCAACAAGACCAACGGCTTCACGTGACTTCCGAAATTTCTATCACCAGAAATACACATCTCTGACTCCTCAATGGAATGCCCGCCCCAAGAATCGAACTCGCGTCACCGAGGTGGCTGGCTAAAGACCATAAACGATTACAAACACTGAGGCGCTTTCTAAATCTTGGGTTGTTTCTTGCAATTTCTCTTTTAGAAAGGGATTGATGGCCTTATCATTGCCTCACAAACATATAGAAAATGTTCCTTGACGAAAAAATATTCGAGGTTTTGGATCAATGTGAGTGTTTTAAAATAGGTGGATTACTTTTTGTTTTAAAAAATATATTGACAATCCAAATGACAGTATTTGATTTGGTTCCAATTTCTCTTGAAAATATTAAGAGTAATTTTCTTGTAAATAAAAATAATAACCCTCTATTAAAGGTATTCTTGATGTGAGGTCAATTCAAAATACTGGAATGTATTCTCAGAGCAAAAGAAAAAAAAGTAATTGATAATGGGAATTAAGTTTCTACGATTGCACTCATTCAATTTAATGCAGATTTCGTCCACAAATAATAACAGTACTTTGAGCAGAGTTCTAATATCCGTTGCAATATACAAACCATATGATATAACAGACATGAGATATTATTACATTATAATATTCATCAAATATCCTTTGAAAATCTAAAAGCAGGCCTACTCATTACATGAGAAACTGGTTAGTGTCTTCGTAAGGTCGGCCTCTTTTATAAGGTCATACTCTTGGTATGGTCAGTCCGATCAGCCTCTTAGCAGAGGTGGGACTTTTTAAGGTCGCCTCTTAGAAACGTCAGTTACTTAGTAAGGTCGGCCCCTTAGTAAGGTCAAGTCTCCTTAATGACTGCCTCTTGCTCAGGCCAGTGCTTTAGGGTCTATAGTCGATTCATTTAAGGTAGATTCTTGCGCCTACGAGACGTTTGTTTGGCGCCTGATTGGCTGGTAGCGGGAGGCAGCAGCTGCTCGCTCAGTGGGTCATATTTTCGTTGTAGCTCATAAAACTAGCAATATGTTTACATTTCTTAATTTAAGTCTCACGTTTTACAAAGATAGGAAAGTTTTGGTCATACCAAAGGATTCGGTATTAAATGTACAATTAAATAATCTTTTCCTGAAATCAATAAGTTAAAATACAAAGGAATTACAACGAGTAGAAGTAAAGGGAGAAACATTTCATTCTTTATACCTGTTTTTATTCATCATCGGATTTTGCATAATTCATGAGATCAAGATAAAATAAAATCTTGTGTTATTAAACAATAAAATCACCCTGAATACGCTGGTGCTTTCAGATTTTAAATGCGTGTAATATGTAAAGAGAAAATGAAGAATATGTCTTATTATGTTGCATTCTTGCTTGACTGGTTTGACAGTAGTGCCGAGACATCGTTGGGTCCTCTCAGCTAGAGCCGTTGGCGTGTTGGCAGTTGCCAATGGCGATATGAGAAGTTTGCAGTTTCGAGACTATGTATTCACCGAATTATTATGTCATTACATTTTCTAATAATAAATGCATAGAATTCCCTTATGACTTTCGAACATTTTTACTACAAATATCATATATGTCCGTATTTCTGGGACATGGACTCTGATAAAAAAAAAGTAAAGTAATCAGCATGGAATGTATCTGGTTATCGTTGGAGGTGTAGGCTGGCCGCGGCCCGCGGCGGGAAATTCAGTCCAGGAATGAATTTGAAATCTACGGACCTACTTCGCACTCTTCAGCTCATCCTTAGTTTTAATGAGGTTGGTTCAACATATTGTTTTCTAATTTTCTTATATGAATATATTTTCAAACGAAAGAGATATCAGAGACTTAATTGAGTGATATGAAATAATAATCTCAGGGTGGAGCAATAAACAGCAACGAACTAAGCACGATTTCTTTTCTTTTCAAGCAGATGTCTCGAGATGACAGCACCATTTCCAGATTTATTTGCAAGTCAAGCTCGCAACATTATAATGAATGTTCATCGTTACTTCAGCTCACAGTGGGGAACAGACTCAAGAAATGAAGTATTTGAGAAGACCGCCAAAGCTACAGGAGTGCCAACCAACACAGTGAAAAAAATCAAGCGACAGTCATCTGAGTGTGGTAACGTCCCCTTCGCTTCACCTGTATATCCCAGGAAGAGGATCCGAGTGAAGGACAAGGTGGATAGTTTTGAAAATGAGTGTATTCGGAAGGAGATTTGTCTTTTTACGAGAGAGGAGAGCTCCCAACGTTAGATGCCCTACTGGAAAAAGTGAAGGAAGACCCGGTAAAGTTTAATGGTGGAAGGACAACGTTATGGAAAATTGTGAGAGTGATTGGATTCCGGTACAAAAAAGTGACGAGTGGAAGAGCAATTTCAATGGAACGTGATGATATAGTGGCAGCGAGAACTGAATATCTACGGTTAATTGAAAGAATAGGAAATTGTAGTCCAACGAACGTAAACCTGAAGTATTCCTAGATGAAACTTGGATAAACCAAAATGAATGTGTACGTCAGTGTTGGACAACGGGTGAAAGGCGAAATAGGACCCAAACTTAAGACTGGAAATGGTCAAGATTTATTGTGGTGCACGCGGGGAGTGAGAAGGGGTTTGTCAAAGATGCGCTATTGTTGTTTAGGTCAAATAATGGTGCCAAAGGGGACTACCATGATTCAATGGACCATGAAAGGTTTTTAAAGTGGTTTAAGGAACAACTATTGCCTAATATAGAAGATAGATCTCTAATCATAATGGACAATGCTCCCTACCATAGCAAAATGAGAAAATAAAGTGCCAACACCAGCAACAGAAAAAAGTGAAGTCATAGAGTGGCTTTCCTCTAATAACGTCACCCACGACCCATCAGCAACAAAGCCAAAATTGCTGCAGATTGCCAAGTGTCACAAAGAAAAACACGAGGTATGTGATAGATGAGATAGCCCGTGCAAATGGTCATGATGGTGCTCAGACTGCCACCATATTATTGTCAGTTTAACCCCATAGAACTTATATGGGCTCAAATAAATGGGGATATCAGAAAAAATAACTCTGATGCCAAATTAGAAGATGATTATAGGAGGAAAGATGTTGCTAGAGAGCATATGTTTGAAAGTTTTGTTATTGACATTGGAGATGACGAAACTGACAGTGATGATATTGATATTAGGGAGGATGAGACTGACAGTGATGATATATATCAATGATTTTCCATTATTTTTTTTTTTAAAGTTGAAGACCTAATAGTGTTTCTATAGTTTTCCATTTTTTAGAGCGGCAATTTCATAACTACAGTATATCCATATGAGTTTCCTTTTTTTAATATTTTAATGGCAAAACAATGTACATATCTGTTTATAAATTCTTTTTACTTGGTTTAATAGAAAAGGGGATATCAATGTATCTATAATTTCCCATTCTTTTTGTTCCAATAGGTAATGACATGACTATGTATATATGTATGATTTTCCTTTATTTTTTAAATAATGATGACGTAAGAAAATTTGTAAGATTTTAATTTCTTTTTGTTCATATCGATAGCCTAATGACATACCAATGTAAGCCTAATGTGTATGACTTTCTTTTGTGTTCATGATATAATATATCTGCATGAATTTCCATTCTTTTTGTATAAAAAGATGATGATATAACAGTCTTCTGATTAGTCTCCTTATCCTATATGTACTATATATTATATACAATTATGCAGGGCTGTGGGAACGGTTACGGGAGCTATTCTAACTCCAGGTATGAATCAAGTGATTCAAGAATATCAACTACCTCAGGAGAAAACTAAGCAAATTTTCCTTAAACACATGTTGTAGAACCATGTTGTCAAGTGTAACATGTCTATAAAGGGGGAGATAAACATTCTGGTGTAAGAGTAACTCAAGCAATTCTGAAAAAGACAGTATATTATATTCGTTACATCGTCAACAAATTTTATGGTAAAAAATAAACATTTTGTACTTTTGTTTATGAGTGAACATAATGAAAACCCATAAGCTTTTGATGTTATTGGCCAGAGAAAACAAGTTCTGTTATTTATCAGTGATCCTCATAAAGCATGTACATTTCTCACTTAGACTAAATTGAAGCCAACACCCAGATGCATCCATCTGATTATTTACTTTTCTTTTATCAGATATGTCCAGAAATACGGACATATATAATATTTTAGTAAAAATGTTCGAAAGTCATAATGGGAATTCTATGCATTTATTTATAGAAAATGTAATGACATAATAATTCGGTAAATCATAGTCTCGAAACTGCAAACTTCTCATATCGCCAATTGGCAACTGCCAACCACCCAACGGCTCTAGCTGAGAGGACCCAACGATGTGTCTCGGCACTACTGTCAAACCGAGTCAAGCACGGATGCAACATAATAAGACATATTCTTCATTTTCTCTTTACATATTACACGCATTTAAAATCTGAAAGCACCAGCGTATTCAGGGTGATTTTATTGTTTTAAAACACAAGATTTAATTTTATCTTGATCTCGTGAATTATGCAAAATCCGATGATGAATAAAAACAGGTATAAAGAATGAAATGTTTCTCCCTTCACTTCTACTCGTTGTAATTCCTTCCTTTTTATTTTAACTTATGATTTCAGGAAAAGATTCCTTAATTGTATATTTAATACTGAATCCTTTGGTATGACCAAAACTTTCCTATCTTTTGTAAACGTGAGATAAATGAAGAAATGTAAACATATTGCTTGTTTTCTAAGCTACAAACGAAAATATGACCCACTGAGCGAGCAGTCTGCCTCCCGCTACCAGCCAATCAGAGGCCGCCAAACAAACGTCTCGTAGGCGCAAGAATCTACCTTAAATGAATCGACTATAATTAAGGTCATTCTCTTAGTAATGTCAGTGTCTTCGTAAGATCAGTTTCTTAGAAAGGTCAGTATCTTCTTAAGGTTAGAGTTTTCTTAGTAAGGTCGTGCCTTCATAAAGTCACAACGTGTGAGTTTCGCATTCCAGGAAGGCGCCCTTGAAATGGGAGAGGAAAATGTGACATTAAAATCACGTTGCAGGGTCGCCCTTTCCCGTCGAAAATCCGATACAACGGGTCTCTCTCTCTCTCTCTCTCTCTAACACACACACACAGGCATAAATAGAAGAAAATCATATATTGATGAATTTAAAAACGTATTTCGTTCATAACATGACTCTCTCTCTCTCTCTCTCTCTCTCTCTCTCTCTCTCTCCTCTCTCTCTCTCTCTGACATAGTATACTTAATAGCAAAACATACAAGATTCATTGCTGTCTTTTTATAAATTACTCTCTCTCTCTATCTCTCTCTCTCTCTCTCTCGCTCTCTCTCTCTTACATTAAGCCACATAATGGAAGAAAAAAAATTCCTAATGTATTCACTTTTAAATGGCCACTCCCCCATAAATCAAAACTCTCAAAGCTATCTGTTTATCATCATGCAAAAACCCATAATCTAGTCAACTTCATACAGCCACTCTCCCGCTAAATTAAAAATTCTCTCCTCTCTCTCTCTCTCTCTCTCTCCTAGCTACCTACCTCCCAGACATTTGCAAGAGGGATCAACATTCCCTATACATCTCCTTGGAAGAACTTTTTTTAATTCCTTTGTATCTTCGTTCCTTCCCTTGGAGAACTG
>NC_061097.1:33539956-33552456 GCF_015104395.2 Macrobrachium nipponense
TTCCCTTGGAGAACTGAATAAGCCAGAAGGATCTCAGAAATTTTTCATAGGCATATTGAAACCCCCAGGAGAATTAATTTTCCGGCTGTACGGTTCTGCCTTAGCTGAGCCGTATCAGGTATCGGGAAGAGTAGAGCCACAAGGAAGGGAAAAAATGGTCTTTTTATGGGGAATTCTATCTTAACGTAGACGGAGCATCAGACGATAAATGAGCTCGAGTTGGTGTATGGGAAAGGGTGGCTGTTTCATTTACATAATAAATTGAATGTCAAAAAGGGAAATACGGTATTATTATTACTATTAATATTATATTATTATTGAGACGATTATATAGAACAAGCCTACAAGGGCCATTAATTTGAAATTCAAGTTTCCAAAGAATATATATATATATATATATATATATATATATATATATATGTTCTTTTGCAACAGAATTCCATCTAATACAAGGAGCCCATAAAAACGCCAAAATATAGATAAGTACTATATTTCATGGACAGCAATCTCTGAAATATAGTAATTAATTTCTATATTTTGGCGTTTTATGGTGTTGATTTGAAAGAAGTTACAGAAAATCTTATTATTACTATAATTATACAGAAGATGAACCCTATTCATATGGAACAAGCCCGCAAAGGGGGCCACTGACTTGAAATTCAAGCTTCCAAAGAATATTATTTCAGTTGATAGAAGTAACTGAAGGTCGTAAGATATTCAAAAAGAAGGATCAGTTACAAGAAAATTAAATAGAAAATGTTTTATTCCACTCCTTTCCTTTGGCTTTAATTTCATATTCCATTCCATCGCCTTGGCTTTCATTTCATATTCCTACCATTCCAGTGGCTTTCATTTTATATTCCTACTATTCCAGTGACTTTAATGTCATATGCCATTCCATCGCCTTGGCTATAATTTCAAATTTCTATCCTTGCCTTGCTTTCATTTCGTATTCCTACCATTCCAGTGGCTTCCATTTCATATTCCTACCATTCCAATGGCTTTCATTTTATATTCCTACTATGCCAGTGACTTTAATGTCATATTCCATTCCATCGACTTAGCTTCAATTTCATATTCCTACCATTCCAGTGGCATTGATTTTATATTCCTCCTATTCCAGTGACTTTAAGTTCATATTCCTACCATTCCAGTGGCTTGGATTTTATATTCCTACCAACCCGGTGCCTTCGATTTTATATTCCTACCATTCCAGTGACTTTTATGTCATATTCCATTCCATCGCCTTGGCCATAACCGCATATTCCATTCCATTCCTAACACAAACACAGATCCATACACATTCCGCAGCACCTGCCAACCCAGGTAGGTTCTTGATATCCAAATCGCGCCTACCTGGAATTGGGGGCAACAACTAAAATGAAAAGCCATATTCGGGAACATGAACTGTGAGGAGACGAGATCTCAAGACTGAAAAGTGGAAGAAGAAGAAAAAGAAGAAGATAAAGAGAAGCTTCGCGAGAGCCTTCTTCCCAGATGTGACCCTGGAAAGGTTTTAAGGCGGAGAAGGGGTGGCCTTTTAGCAAAGGAATATAGCGGGGGTCCTTGAAAGATAGGAGGAGGAGAGAGATATGAGAAGGAGATGAGGAGAGAGATGAGAGAGAGCGGGGGGGGGGGCAATGAGGGATCAAGGAGGGAGATGTCAGCATGAAAATTGGTCGGATGAAAACGCACTCCTTTGTGGTACATTTACATAAATGTTTCTCTCTCTCCTCTCTCTGTGGCACCCCCCCCCCACCCACACACACACACACACACACACACACACACTATATATATATATATATATATATATATATATATACACACACACACAAATATATAATTCTAAATTGATATAAAAAATTAAAAATTTTAATCCTATAGCAATATTTATGCGTATTTAATCCACATTATATAATTTGATAAAATGCGAATTTATGAAAAATCTGGAGCAAGTGAATCTCCTCCCACCTGCGTATAATTCAGTAACGATTACTATGCATGTACCTCCACACGGTTAACATCGTGGAATATTGAAGGGTTCTTCAACTCACAAAAGTACTGGACAAGAAATATGAATAACAGCTACATTAGAATTCCATCCAGAAAACAAAGGAAATTCTACAAATCACCATGGCTATACATATTAACAGAATTGGCTATCATTACTCAGATGATATACCCTATTCACAAGAAACGAAGCCCACTCCAGGGGCCACTGACTTGAAATTCAAGCTTCCAGAGAATATAAGTGTTCACTGGAAAGAAGTAAGAGAAGGTTCCAATAATTGTACGACGTTCTCAGGGAGACCAACAATCGACGAAGACTTTAATAGCTTATTTCATGGGAAATAATCTAAAAAATATAAATAAAGATAAATACGCATGAGAAAACGAACCCCAGAATATTACCATTTCAATGGATTCGAAAAATTGATCTCCTATTCAGAATTCTATCATTTTTCGATAGCGAGCCGACTGCCACCTGGTGTCACAAAGACAAAATAAAAAGAAAAGAATGTCGCATACGATTTAACCCACACGGCTTTATATTCATGACACACACATACACTCTCTCTCTCTCATATTATATATATATATATATATATATATATATTATATATATATATATATATATATATAGTATGAAACAACAATAAATCTTGTGGTCCAGTGGTTAAGACTTCCCCCCTTAACTGCAAAAGATCCTGAGTTCGATCCCCAGTCGAGAATTTGCGATTTAGGCACGTTCAGCTAAAACCAATCGTGCCTCTGTTGATCTCAGCAGTTAATTGCGCACCTCTGTGAGTGGTCGACAGAGGTGGGTCGCAACCGAGGGGTAAATATCTAACGCATTTAGACCTAAATATTTTTATTTTTATGACCTCCGGTCTTTTCGCTAACATGGAGGGCCCTAAATCCAGACACTTTAACTGACGCGTTGTGGATGACTTTCTTGCGTGGAAATCTTCCATATACTTAAGCTTCTTTTCATACTCACACAGAATCTTCATCAACTTTCTATCAATCCTCTGAAAATGCCTTAGATATAAAGTCGAAACCGGTCAGGATTTACAACCAATTTTGTCACTTCCCTGTGGGAAAGAGTGAACTATTAATCTCCCCTGTATTTCAGACGCATTTCTTGTGTGTGTGTGTGTGTGTGTGTGTGTCGCGCGTGTCAGCGAGCATGTGAGTGAGTAGAAAATGGAGAAGCACTCGTTCACTCGGTGCTAAGTTAAACTTTCAACTGGACCCACAAATGAATTAGGAAATACGTGAGATAAGTGAGCAAAGGATGTCTCCTCTTAAGATGGACTAAGTTTTTGAGACATCCTAAGCCTTGTAACTCCTTGTAACTCTCATGTGTATTCGATAATCCCATCCCAACCAACACGAGAGAAGAAGCGCCACTCAGCAACGCCCAGGACCACGATGCAAACGTCACTCAATCAATTGGATAGACAACTGAGCGACCGAGAGCCCGGTTGACAAGTGAAACTGCTCCCTGATTGCTCACCGTTGCTCCCATTGTTGACGTGTATTATACGGTTCAATCGACGACGGCTCCTGTCGACGTGACGGATACCTGTATCATTCTTTTTTAATTGGGAAGGTTAAAGCGCCATTACTCTTGAAGGGATTAATGGGAGATTCGCCAATAAAAATCCTCGTCGAGAGAGGATTTTCCCAGAGACTGAACGACTCTAGGAGTGATTTATCTTCGCGGAGGATCTAATTGACGACAATTGATTGATTTGAGTTGGATTGTAGCCGGGATTGTTAGGACTCGAGTTAATCTTCAATCAAAACTGCGCATTTATATCTGTAAGGGAACACGTTTGACGCCATAAAGATAAACAACTACGTATTGAAAACTAAGCTGATATTTATACGAGTCATTTATAACAATGAAAAATGTCTATAATCTGGTCCCCTTTACAGAATTTGTAAATAAAAAACTAAAGTAAATATATAACATGAAAAAAGCAGGGGTTCGAGTCCTGGCCGTATTATTTTCAATATGACTGTATACCCATTGGCATGGCAGTATCCACGTACCAGATAGATGGTAGAGTGGTGTGGAGCATAGCCACAGAGAAGAGGGGCATATATGTGTATATATGTATGTATGCATATATAGATATATATTTACATTATATATGTATATATATACAAATATATATATATTTATAGATTATATATATATATATAATTTATCTATATGCGCAAACATAATATATACATATATTTATACACATCCACATTATCTCTCCTCATATCCACACGCCCCTTGAACTAAGCCATCATCCAAACTGTCGTAGGGAAATTACCGTACCCATATCCTCCAGCTGTGCTCAGTCATAAATCCTGGAATCCAGCTTCTTAATGGCTAAGGAATCTTAGGAGGACAATTGCTCTATAATGAAGGATCGTCTCCAATTGACAAAGTCTTCAGAATCGAAATGAAAAGCATGAAATGGAATAAAAATCCTATGTGATGTTAGGAATAGAAAATGGGATGACTTCACACACAAAGAGAGAGAGAGAGAGAGAGAGAGAGGTTCTACCAAGAACAAACTAGGCAATATGATCATCATCATCATCATTGATAATATTAATAATAATAATTATTATTATTATTATTATTATTTTAATATTATCATTATAAGAAAAGCAATCCTCATTGTTGTTGTTAATTAATACAATTTAAGTACAGCCAATTAAGAAAGGCGTATAACCCCAAAACAATCACATTCTCTCACCCCCACCACCCATCCCTTAAACCTGTCCCTCCCTCGCACCCAAACGCCCCTCCCCCTCCCCCTCCCCATCCCAAAATACCTGTTCAAGCGCCTAACCCCAGCCGTCACCTTTAAGGACTCTTATGTAACCAATAGGATCCCGCGAGGGAAATTCTCTCCCACACACACATACAAAGTATCCTACGGGTATAGTATACTTTAGTCTCCTGTGATTGTTTTCCTGCTCTTCAGGATACTGCTTTTTTTTTTTACTATCCTTTGCATCTTTCTTATATGTCTTTTTCCTTATTTTCTTGATCTTTCTATCCCCTGTTTCTTTGCTTTCTCGTTTCTTTATTGCCATCTTTATTATTTTTCTTAATCCTCCCATTCTTTGTCCATTTTAGCTTTCTTCTTGCTGTCGTCGTCGTAAATATCTTTTTCTTCGTAATCTATCAAAATCAACTGTGTATATACATACATGCATACATATATACATATATATGAATAATTATCACATCACCGGGATTCATATAAATTATTCGAGCTACAAATGTCCTTTAATATCTAAATCGCTCTACCTCGGAATTGATATACTTTCATATATGTATATGTATGTATGTATGTATGTGTGTATATATTATAAATATACATACATATATATATATACACACACATATATATATGTATATATCATATATATATATATATATATATATATATATATATATATATATATATATATATATATATATATATATATAATATCACACACACACTATATATATATATATTTATATATATATTCATATCATATATATGTGTGTGTGTGTAGAGAGAGAGAGAGAGAGAGAGAGCGAGAGAGAGAGAGAGAGAGAGAAGGAAGGAAATACAGAAAGGATCTAACCCGAAGGGGGTAATAAACCCTCTTCCTAAAATGTTAATGGGCCACAAGGGAAATAAAATGAAAGACCTCTAGATTTCTATTTGGAAATCGAGTCAGAGGTAAAACAGACATCCGCCGAGCAGAGTTATGCCGGGACTGAAGTCTGAAACATGTTTGCTGGGAAAGATTTCTTCTAGTTAAAATAAAGAAGATGGGGGCCGTTGTATATTCCTGAATTCAACCTAAATATATTGTGTTTGTCAAATTTATCATCAAAAATCTATCTAAAGGTGTAATATAATTCTAAATCCAATCATAAATATTCTTGATTTCTCCCAATTTTCTAAAAAAGAAAATCCGCAGATGTTATATATTTCAAAATTCAGTAAAAACTGTATATTTGTTTTTATTTATTAAATTTGAATAAAAAAAGAGTGGCTGATTTCTATATTTAATTTTTAAAAATTATATATGTTCTACTTTACTGCAAAATATCTAAAGGTGTTATATAACTGAATACAATACAAAAATTCTATATTTGTTCTAATTTCCTGAAAGAAAAAAATCCGCCGGCGTTATATATTTATAAATTCAATAATAAAAATATTCTAGATTATGTTTTAATTTACATAAAGTATCTAAATGCAATATATAACTCAAAAATCTATGAAGAAAAAAATGTCAAACAATCAGATGTCAAAAAGTGAAAAACGGGGTTTGAAAACCAAAAGTGGGATTCACCATTTAAAATTTAACAAAGTAAATAAAAGAGAATAAATTCTGTCAAGCCAAAGAAGAGATGATCACCCAAACTGCGAATACCGCCCCTCACCCCCGACCCCAATTCTTATCAATACAATCACCAACCCACAAGAGAAATAAAAAAAATTCGCAATCGCTTTGATAGATTCTCTCTCTCTCTCTCTCTCGCTCTCTCTCTCTCTCTCTCTCTCTCTCAATAGCTGGTATTGTAATGCGTAAAAATAGAAATCTTTTATATTCAATAAACCATAACTCTCTCTCTCTCTCTTCTCTCTCTCTCTCTCTCTCTCTCTCTCTCTCTCTCTGAATCCCACGGGCATATTTCAAGGGAAAACATAATCGGATTATGAATTATATATATTCATACAATTAATCTCTCTCTCTCTCTCTCTCTCTCTCTCTCTCTTCTCTCTCTCTTATTGTGGAGGAGCTGACTTAGCAACGGCCAGGAGGAAAGAGATTAATGTGACATTTCCCACTCGGCAGAGGAAGTCATTCAAATTCGTTTTCAATTACGAGCTGAATAATGGAATTGAGAAAAAATCCGAAAGCACAGCGAAGGGAGGAGAATCATTATCTAATCTTCAGTGGCAGACAATTTCCTTCATTTTCCTCTTTTTATACTGGATTGTTCCCGCATAAGGGTTAGCAATTGCTGATAAGGTATACGACGGTTGAGGAATATTTATACTTTCATGCTGGATGAAAGAGTGTAGTGTGTGCATGCATATGTGTGCATGCATATGTGTGTGTGTATGTATATATATATATATATATATATATCTATATATATATATATATATATATATGAATAATTATCACTTCACCGTGATTCATATAAATTATTCGAGCTACAAATGTCCTTTAATATCTAATTCGCGCTACCTCGGAACTGATATATTTACTTTCATATATGTAAACCGAAGGAGAATTTTTTAGTTGATAACAATTTCGTCCTCTCGTGGGATCGAACCATCGTCCAGCGGATAGGGACGAATCGATAACGTCACTGTCCCATTGTTTTTTCATTTTAGTCGTCCCTGTCCGCTGGACTGGTGGTTCGATCCCACGAGAGGACGAAATTATTAATCAACTAAGATATTCCCCTTGCGGTTTACATATATAAAACTATATCAATTCCGAGGTAGAGCAAATTAGATACTAAAGGATAATTGTATCTCGAATAATATATATATATATATATATATATATATATATATATATATATATATAATATTCATATATATAAAGCATACATAGATATGTGTGTATGTAATCAACACATAATCACGTGTGTACCCCAAATAAATTTTTTACTCACACCGGGATCGAACCCAGGTGTTGACTGAAAGGCCAAGGCGCTACCGACTGACCTGTACGAGTCAACTGGTATCGCTTTTCAATCTAAAAGACCTGGGTTTGTTCAATCCAGATGTGAGTAAAATAAATGAAAAATGCAATACAGTATATATACTTCTAAATTCCTAACCTTCAGAGCAATAACCTAAAACCCTAAACACTCACAACCATAAACAACACTTCTAATAACATCTTGAAAACAAAGAACCTATAAATAACAAGAAAAGGCCACCATGGTCAATACCGCCCCTTAACGGTGACTGGAACCGGTCTCACCCCTTACTAATTAGGTGTTGTGACACTCAAGAGTCTATTAAGTATTATACCCCTGGCATAATTTTCGAAGGATATTAGTGCACGAGCCCTTGCAAGGCTCCACACGGTTATTGGTCTCGATTCTCCCCCTTATCAGTTCCATCATCCAATATATTTTGCTGAAGATGTAATGAGAGAGAGAGAGAGAGAGAGAGAGAGAGAGAGAGAGAGAGAGAGAGAGAGAGAGAGATGATACTAATGATGTGAAGCCGGAGTGAAATGGACAATGGTTTAAATCTGATTTTCAGATAGGAATCTTGCATAGATCGGGGAACACGGACGGATGTGGTAAATTCCACAACTTAGTGGAGAGAAGTTCCCCTTTTAAGAGTAATAATGGATTTATAGTTGCTATACAGTGATTTATTCAGAGGATTTGCAATATGCTTGTAAAGTAAAACAGGATGTAGCTCTATTATTATTATTATTATTATTATTATTATTATTATTATTATTATTTATTATTACTATTATTATTATTATATTATTATTATTCAGTATATAAAACCCTTTCATATGGAACAAGCCCACGACAGGGGCCACTGACTTGAAATTCAAGCTTCCAAAGAATATTAGTGTTCATTAGGAAGAAGTAAGACGAGGTAAAGGTAAATACAGAAAGAAGAGATGCCACTTGTTTAAAAAGGAAAAATACTGATAAATAGACAAAAATGTATCCACAATTACTTGGAGATTTATTTGCTTACTACAACGGAATTTTTTTGTATTTTTCTAACTAACAGAAGAAAAAAAATATTTTACTTAAATTAGCAAATCGTGTGAGACCTTTCTTTTTAAAACTGGCAAATCAAATAGGAAGTTTTAGTTTTTATTTTTTTCCATATCCCTATCCCACTCTGGATATTTAACAAATACATATATAATATATATATATATATATATATATATATATATATATATATATATATATATATATATATATATGAAAGTATAAGCCACGAAGGAAAGATAAACAACGGAGTTACTAAAAGATCTTTCGACTCAACGTCCTTTACTCAGCAGACAAACTGACTTACATGAGAAACTGAGAGTACAGGAAAGGTCGTATAAGTGACAGATAGGGATTATAAGGACATTAGTACCTAAAATCCAACACACCTGGAGAATGAGTAACCTTTCCAAACAAACATAAACATGGGTACAATTTAAGAACAAAAAGATTAAGTTCAACTGCTCAGACGCAGGGACAAGACAATTAAAGGATTATACAGGGCGGCAGCTGACCACATTCAGATCTTTGGTAAACAAAAACTTATTCACAAAACATATTAAACATAAATATACAAAGAAAATATCTCTAAGGCAACTAATTAGTATTAAAGTCTTTGAGGTCATTCTTAAACATGTTACAACTACAAGGGTCTAAATGAAACAGGCCACGACTAATATTAAAATTATAATGGGAAGTAAGTTGTATTATGGCAGATTCTAAAAGATTTCGTGATAAGACATCTTTTGATCTTGCAATTACTGAACTACCAACCCAATTTATCCGGTGGTTGTTTTCACTTAAATGAATGAATATTGCATTAGATGTTTGCCCAGTTTTGACAGAATATTTATGCTGTTTTAATCTTACTTCTAAACCCTTGCTCGACTGTCCGAGATTAAAGGAGGGGCAGTCCATATATATATGGAATTTTATATATTGTGCTGTTGCTTTCCCTGGGGCCATTTTTTTTTTATTAACATTCCTTTTAGTGTGTTATTCCTTAAAGGCTGAATTAAAAATGGACCACCAAATATATAAAATACTACCCCGTTTACTCTTAACACTCCTTACGACTGACATCCCGCCGAGAGGGTACTGAAGTGAAGGCCAATATTCCCATAAAGGAGAAGGAGTCTTTTAAAGGCCCTTATCTGAAATTACAGGAGAATTGAAAACCGCCTCTTCTTCCTCTCGGATGGACGCCCCCTTATTATTATTTTTGAGAGAGAGAGAGAGAGAGAGAGAGAGAGAGAGAGAGAGAGAGAGAGATTGGGAAAATGGTTGAAAAGAATTTTATTACCAAACAGATAAAAATTCAATGAATGGTTAAAACTGGAGAGAGAGAGAGGAGAGAGAGAGAGAGAGAGAGAGAGAGAGAGAGAGAGAAACTAAATTTTTCACACTGTTGCAATACTCAATACTGTCCATGTGGACAAAAAGACGGGTGTGTGTGTGTTTGAGTGTGTGGACAGACCAAACTTACTCAAGAAGGGGAGACAACGAACTATAACATAAACTGAAGAAATGAGCCTTTTGCCCTCGGCTAATTTACGGTTTGCAATTACTAACTTGAAAGATTCACGCAAACTTCAATAAGCAAGTGAAAGGTGGAAACACATTAGGAATTTTCTTTTTCCTTTTAAATAAAACTACTTTTATGTAGATATTTTGCTTTCTAGTGATTTCTGATACAAGTCTTTAATTCGAAATTATTTTTTCCATTGATACAATCTAATAATTTATTCTTTTCCGTCAGTTTGGCATATTGAAAAAAACCATTACTCAGATATTACCATTATTATTATTATTATTATTATTATTATTATTATATTTCCGACCCTTTGTCTACTTAGAACCAAAGAGCAAATTCCTTAAAAGAAAAATTCAGGTGAGGGTAGAACGACCACAATTCCTACTGGAATTCCAGATAACTGGACGAGAGAAGTGGAAATCATTGGAATCCCAATTCCCCCTTGGATTCCGGATAACGGGACAATAGAAGAAGGGGCTGGAATCCCAATTCCCACTGGAATATTCCAGGTAACTGGACGAGAGAAGTGGAAGTCACTGGAATCCCAATCCCCCCTTGGATTCCGGATAACGGGACAATAGAAGAAGGGACTGGAACCCCAATTCCCACAGGAATTCCAAGTAACTGGACGAAAGAAGTGGAAGTCACTGGAATCCCAATCCCCCCTGGGATTCTAGAGTACGAGACAATAGAGGAAGGGACTGGAAGCCCAATTCTCACTGGAATTCCAGGTAACTGGACAAGTGAAGAGGAAGGGACTGGAACCCCAATTTCCACTGGAATTCCAGATAACGGGACAATAGAAGAAAGGACAGGAACCCCAATTCCCACTGGAATTCCAGGTAACTGGATGAGAGAAGAGGAAGGGAATAGAACCTAAATTCCTCCTGGAAATATCATGTATCGGGTCGAGGGAAAAGGACTGGAGCCAAAATTCCCCCTGGAATTCCAGGTAACGGAACAAATGAAGAGGAGGACTGTGACCTCAATTCCCCCCTGGAATCCACGTAACGGAACGAGAGAAGAAGAGGACTGGAACTTCAGTTACCCCTGGAATTCCAGGGATATTTGTATCAGCATCAATAAAGGCCCTATTGTTGTCATGTAACGTGGGGGACAAATTACGGATAATGGAACGACGTTACAAGATTTCCCTGGTTGACGAAAGTGCTGGGGGAAATAATGTCTTTGTATATAATGCTGTTACCTTTGGGGCGAAGATGGAGGTATATAATGGTTTTATAAATAATGTTCTTATCTTGGGGAGAGGTCAAAGAGAAATAATGTTTTTATAAATATGTTTATTTTGGGAAAAGGTGATGGGGGGAAATAATGTTTAAAAATACATCTTTATCTTAGGGAAACGTAAATGAGAGATAATGATTTATAAATGTTTGTATGTTAGGAAAAGTGAAGAGGAAAGAATGATTTTATGAATATTTGCATTTGGGGAAAATTTTTTTATTTTCATTTTGGGGAAAGATAAAGGGGAAATGATAATTTTATTTTATAAATAATGTTTATATCTTGAGGAAAGTGGAGCCCGTTGGAGTATTATCGAGTGTAGACGTTTGACTTTAATGATAGTGTGTGTATGTATGTGCTTTTCAAATTGGGACTCGTAGAACATATCTGGCTAAATAAAACAAGAGAGGTATTGCATGTTTATCTTGGTCTGTCAATTCATGGATGAAAACCTGCGGAAATATTACACGAATTCGCTGCACAGACTTGTACAGAATGCTCCTGTGGAGCAAGGCAAAGAAATAACTACTTGGGATCTAGTTGACTATACACACACACACACACACACACACACACACACACACACACACACACACACATATATATATATATATATATATATAATATATTATATATATATATCCTCAGTATATCTAATAATTACATGCATATGTAATTTTGTATGTGAAATTATTACAAAGATTTAGCAAAAAAACTGAACCATTATATAATCAAATAACTAAAAAAAAAACAATCAAAAGTCCATGGCAACCAAACAAACAGAAGAAGCATAAAGCAATAACAACAAAATGAAACAACAGAAAACGAGAAATAAAAAATAAAGAAAATGGGTTATCATCATAACCAGTCACTTCCCAAAAGTTAATTAACACCGCACCTCTGGTCATCAATCATCCGCTG